>NW_015386953.1:285159-330849 GCF_001527695.2 Protobothrops mucrosquamatus
AGTATAATATCCTGAGCAGCAATCTGAAACTTCTGCTGGTAAAAGGCCTGTATAATTTCATTTCTACGTGTTTTTCTGGAAAAATAAACAACAACATCTCTAGGCTGTTTTCTCTGACGTGCGACCCATGAATTGACTCTAAATATTTTTTCAATCTCTCCATAGATAATTTCAGGGTCGCAGTCTAAAGCCAAAGCCAAGGCAGCTGTTACCTCTTCTCTCAGTTTCTCCTGTACATTTTCCTGAAGGCCTCTGATTCTTATTGCATGTTCCATTTCTCTAAATTGTGCCATTACAACATCACTTTGAACAATCTCTATAGTTTCTTCTACTTTTTCCATTCTCTCCTCCACCCCTTCCATTTTTCTCCTATTTCCTCCACCTGGTTCTCTATACGATCCATATGAAAAGCAAAGCCCTGAAAGATTTGAGACATATTCTCACATAGTTCATCATTCTTTTTAGCAAGCAACTCTTCTGTCTCCACTCTTACTTGCTGTACAATTTGTTTGGACATCTGCATCTGCATCAAAGAATCCTGTAAATCCTTTAAAGTAATATAAGGTGGTGAAGAGGGTGGGGGAGTTTTAGCTCTCTGTTGCGTGGCCTGTACTGCTGGAGAGGAAACAGCTGACTTAAGTGCTGGAGGGGCTACACCACGTTTAGAAGCCATTCTGAAGCTTTAAAAAGGTTTTAATATACAGTCCCAAACAGTTAAAAGTCAAACAAATTTTCCTTTAATTTTTCTTGATTTTTTGGAGATTTTTCCTTAATTTTTAAAGATTTTTTACAGCTTTAACAATGTAGCCATCCACAACCGGAAGGAAAGTAAAAGTGTCTCTTTAGAACAAAGAAGCGGAAAACCGCAGCCATTTTTTTTTTCTCCAAAAAGTAACTTTCGATTTTCAATCCTTGAGAAGAGTGCTTAAAAGTCTGAGTCAAAGTTTTAAGTTCTTTATAAAAGATCCAGACTTCCTAGTTAGCTCCGTCTGTGAAAAATACTCACAATTTAATTCGGAAAAAAATCAGAAGTGGAGACGGCGTCTGGCTTNGCTTGCAGCGAAGACGTCCCGATCTGCGGAGAAGCTCTGAGCTCCGGAGGAGTTCTCACCTTCACCTCGCTGGGAACACCCAGGGAGGCTAGGGAACTCGACTCCTACTCACGAGCAAGCTCTCCTTCTCTCCTTTGCCCGGAGAGAAGTTTCAAAGTGCCAAACAGCTGATAAACGCTGTTTCGGCGTTTTTTACGCAGTCCTGAACGGGAGGCTGTCAAAACAACCCCCTTTCTTGATACAAAGAAAAGTAACAGAGCCGTGGTGGCCCAGTGGTTAGAATGCAATACTGCAGGCTGCTTCTGCTGACTGCCGGCTGCCAGCAGTTCGGCAGTTCAAATCTCACCAGCTCAAGATTGACTCAGCCTTCCATCCTTCCGAGGTCGGTAAAATGAGGACCCAGATTGTTGGGGACAATATGCTGACTCTGTCAACTGCTTACAAAGGGCTGTAAAGCACTGTGAAGTGGTATATAAGTGACATTGCTATTGCTAACAGGCATAGTAGCAATGATGCCAATAGATTCTCTTAAGATCTCAAGCCAACCATAGGACAGGATAGCATAAACCCCTGATGCTGGGACAGGTTATTTCAAAACATCTTATAAATATATTTGTTAGATTGGCTAATACAATAATAGCCAAGGGCTTCATTAAACAAATGGTTGAGCTATTGATGGATGAGTTAAATAGCAGTAACATCATAAAGCAAATTGCCTGCAGTATCCAAGGATGACAGATAATAGGTATAATACACCAATATTTTCTTCTCCCTACCAACTTACAGCAGGGTGTAAAGAACCTGGATCTCCAACTTTCTCTCTTCACTATAATTTTATGGACTGTAAAGCTTTATTTTGCATGATTGGATGTTTAAATTAGAAAGTTTTCTGCCTGTAGAAACTGGCTTGCTGGAAGAGAGCTATTTTGTTCCCAATAACAGATTAATGTTCTGTTCCACATATTAATTATGAAGAGAAATTTATTGCAGCATGCAAATCATACATTAAACAAGATCTATGTTTATGCTCAATCTTCTACCAGCCTTCTAGAAGAAGCTTAGCTTAGCACCATCACAGTTATACAACAATTTAAGTTTAAGATGAAGGACAAAGGCCTGTTCCAAACAGAGGAAACAAGTTTATTCCAAAACAGTAGTTTTACTAAAAAAAATATAATTCCAGGTATGGATATAGCAGAATTCAACTGAAAATTAATCCATGTGGAAGATAAAATAAAAATAAAACAGAAATTTAAACTACATTCAAAAATAAAATAAAGGAAAAAGAAAGTAGCTATTGTTTCTTTGCTTTTATATTGCATACACTGTTTTATTCTTGGGTTATAAGCCATAGAGAGTTTAATTTTAAGATGGGTGGCTATGCAAACGTTTTAAAGAAAAAAACAAGCTTATGTTCCACAGAAACAAAAATTCCCTGTATATCAGTTCTTACAAGGAAAAAAGAATATCCTCAAAGAAAAAATAAAGATTGACCAGTTATGCAAATGTGGCGGAAAAACAACAATGAAAACTAAAACCATTGCAAAATTACTGTGAGCAATTCTCAACGCAATTCTGTTCATTTGTGTTCCAGAGATGGAAGAGATTTTTTCCCAAGAAGTTATAAGGTGAAAAAAAGAACTACCTGCTTATAAATGAAAAAGAGTGTTTACATTCAAATAAACCTGAATACAAAATACAAAAATGGAAGCTTCTATTCTCAATACTTTTTTATTTGTGCTTTCACACTGTGAATGAAATAAATTAACTATTTCATTTTCTATTTATTTTATCACTAAATATTTGCCAGTGAAGATACAAGCAATGGATCATTAAACTTGCCTACTGCCGTATTTCGATATACCCATGGAAAGGAATATCATTTGAAGGGATGGCTTTTATTAGTACCTGGATGGAGGAATCTGGCTTTCCTGATGTTACTTGACTTTTATCAGGGTTTACTATCAACTTCCTGGATTCCCAACTATTGCAAAATAGGCAGGTGAGGCCATTGCTAGAGGGGCCTTTGCCCATCTTCAACTAGTATGACAGTTGTGGCCCTTGCTGGAGAGAGGCCACTTGCTAACTCATTTCCTTATCATCACCATAATAGACCCCTGCATGCACTCTACCTGGAGCTACTTTTGAAGAGAATTCAGAAACTGCAGCTGATGCAGAATGCAGGAGTTGGTCATTGTAGACAAATAACATGCATCTTTTGAACATGATCTTGTCTTGGCTATTAAGCACCTGCAGGGCTGTGTTCTCCATATAGATCTGAGCTGTCTACTACAGTCATCTGATCATAGAGCTGTGTGCTGCACATCTCCAAATATGCTATTTATCATCTTGTTTGGTATCTGTGATTACAGACTTGCTTTTTAATAATATATTACTGCAGAGAAAGCCAAACAGCTGGAAGAATTCCAAAACAAAATATTGCTTCTTTTTGAATAATAGAATTTTAGATGGGAGACTAGGAGAGAAATCTTAATTTTGGCTAAAACTTTTCCCTTAACCCTGTATTTTGTATCTATATACTTTGTCTGCTGGAATGTTATGCTTACAAATTTGTCTAGAGGACATGTAGGTACAAAACAACTAGGAGAACAAGTCTCCAGCAAAAATTGAGAAAAGATAAAAGTTCAGTAGGTATCCCTATAGTGCCAGTTACACATTGAAATTCTTTCTTCTAAACAAAAATGCAGAAGCCTGAAGTCCTGCATCTAAGAAATGATAGACTTGGGAATTGCTTGGTTAGGTTTCTTCTAGTTACAGGTCTGAGAAATAAGCTCTGACATTCTGTGCAACCGATATTTTTGGAAAACTTAAAAACCGAATTCCTTAAGGGCATAAAATGCATGAGAACATCTGACTGTTAAGAAAAATCACACTACTAGACCTTGTGTTGTTCTATAAAATCTAATTTTGCACTTTAAAAATATATGGCTAGGAGAAGCAATAGACATCAAGGGAGATACCTAATTCTCTACCAAATATAAACAGCTATTAACATTCTACAATAAAAAGGGTCAAGCCAAGGTTTATATTTCTTTAACCAGAAGTGATACATAGATAGAGTTGGCAAAACCCTACACCTAATATCATCTTTTGACCAATTGATTAAGTGATCAGTTTTATACCATCATAGTTGGGGACAATTATGGTTTCAATTTGATGCTTCAAATTCAAAACTGTATGTTTATTGGACAAACAATGCATAAGTTGCACTCCAGTAACAATCTAAAATGTCCTCTTTTCACAAGTAATACTCCCTTAAGTATTCCCTTTGGTAGTGAATCTATCAAACCTCTCAGGTCCCCACCATTTCATAAATGCTTACATACAGAACTTTGTTTCTAAAGGTGCATAGAAAATATCTTTAAAATAAGAGGTATTGTCCTGTGGAGATTACATAGTGATCTCTAGTGCACATTAGGCAGGGTGATACTTGCTTAATTCTGTGCAAGATTTTGCCATAATGAGCTTCAAAATTCTATTTCATATTTAAAAAATACTTTCTAATCTAATTAGAAACCTGGATTCAGTGAACTAATTGATGAGGTCTATAAATGTGCCAAAGTGAATTTTCTCCAATCGTGGTTAACCCTAGGTTTTGTGCTAGCATATCACATATTTCTGATGGAAATATCTCAGATAACTTGAGCTTGTCAAAGAAGGCAATGCAACATGGAAACAGAGAGGTTCAGAGCATCAGTACGGTATGTATTATTTTTTCTGATCCATTACTGTCTTTATCAGCAATTGGGATGAGTGCTCTATGCATTATTGTAATGTGAACTTTTAATTTTGTAAGCCACCCAGAGTCACCATGTATGAATTGGACAGCCATAGAAATTCGCTTAATAAATAAATAAATTGAAGGCAACATTATATCATCAAACACATTTTTATTCAAAACCTAGCTGCTGCCAATAATATAGCTTTTTTTCAGATGGAGTCTTTCTATCTGATGGCTTTTATATGAAATATATCTTCAAATAATTATGAGATATTGCCTCCTTGAATAAATTTATGCAATATTATCTGGATTGGATTTTTAGAATGGAGGGGGTTTATTTAGTTGGTTGGTTTTGCAAAACACCTAAAATATAGTGTTTCTAGGCCTGAAGACAATGAGAAGTGAAGGTAGGGTTTTGTTTTATTTCATGGATAATAATAATAATAATAAAGTTGGAAGGGACCTTGGAGGTCATCTAGTCCAACCCCCTGCTCAGGCAGGAAACCCTGTACCATTTCAGACAAATGGCTGTCCAGTCTCTTCTTTAAAAACTTCCAGTGTTGGAGCATTCACTGCTTCTGGAGGTAGGTTGTTCCACTGGTTAATTGTTCTAACTGTCAGGAAGTTTCTCCTTAGTTCTAGGTTGCTTCTCTCCTTAATTAGTTTCCATCCATTGCTACTTGTCCTGCCTTCAGGCGCTTTGGAGAATAGCTTGACTCCTTCTTTTTTGTGGCAGCTCCTGAGATATCATGTCCCCCCTCGTCCTTAAGCTAGACATGCTCAATTCCAGCAACCGTTCCTTATATGTTTTAGCCTCCAGTCCCCTAATCATCTTTGTTGCTCTTCTCTGTACTCTTTCTAGAGTCTCAACATATTTTTTACATCATAGTGACCAAAACTGGATGCAGTATTCCAAGTATGGCCTTACCAAGGCATTGTAAAGTGGGATTAACACTTTACGTGATCTTGATTCTATCCCTCTGTTAATGCAGCCTAGCACTGTGTTGGCTTTTTTGGCAGCTGCAGCACACTGCTGCTCATATTTAAGTCATTGTCCACTAGGACTCCAAGATTCCTCTCACAGTTACTATTATTGAGCAAGGTACCACCTATACTATACCTGTACATTTGGTTTTTCTTGCCTAAATGTAGAACCAGTGTTCAAGTCTGTCCAGATCCTCCTGTATCTTAAGCCTGTCTTCTGGAGTGTTGGCTATTCCTGCCAGCTTGGTGTCATCTGCAAATTTGATGATTTCCCCATCTATCCCCTCGTCCAAATCATTGATGAAGATGTTGAAGAGCACTGGGCCCAGAACAGAGCCCTTGGGCACCCCACTACACAGTTCCCTCCATGTAGATGCAGTTCCATTGAGGACCGCATGCTGAGTACGGCCGGTCAGCCAGCTACGGATCCATCTGGTGGTGGTGATTTCTACCCCATATTTTTCTATCTTGTCAAGTAGTAGGTTGTGATCTACTTTATCAAATTCCTTACTGAATTCCAAGTAAATTATATCCACAGCATTCCTCTGGTCCACTAATTTTGCCACTTGATCAAAGAATACAATACGATTTGAGATGATTTGAGAGAGGACGGAAAGATTGAACAAAAGGACACAAGCTAGAAAAGTCCATGGGGGAGGGATTTCCCACCAAATAAACTCCCACCACAATTTTATAGTAACACCATTGAGGTGAAATGTTACATGCTGAGACCTACAGTTTCATCTCCTTCTAACTGTAGAGTAATAGAAAGTCTCAAAAGAGAGATCCTAAGCCAGCTCTTCCCAGCCTGGCACCTTCCAGTTCTGTTGGGCTTTTATTTATTGTATGTGTGTGTGTATGAGTGTGAGTGTGAGTGTGAGTACCCTTAATTTTAATCCAGTGGTTCTCAACCTGTGGGTCGGGACCCCATTTGGGGTCGATCGACCATTTCACGGGGGTCGCCAAGCAAGGCTGTCCGCCATTTTTTTTATCCGCCATTTTTTCCCCTTTTCCGGTGGGTGCCTTACCTCCCTTGGGCTGGGCCAGCTGGTGGTCAGCCTGCTCCGTCTCTGCCACTTGCCAACTACGCCTCGCCCGGTGCAGGGGGCGGAGCCACGCTTGCGCGGCGCTCCTGGGCAGGGAAAGTCCTCGACTTACAACCGGTTGGGTAGTCCTCGACTTACGACTGGTTTAGTCCTCGACTTACGACCGGTTGGGGTCACGGCATTAAAAAGGTTGAGAACCACTGTTTTAATCCATCCATCTATATTTCTTTGTTTCTTTCTCATTATCAAATACCTGAGAAGGGAGAGAAATCACCCCACAGAATCCACCCTCTGCTCTCTAGGGACTTAGCAGCAAGCTGTTTAAAGTGAATCAGACAAGGGCTGGAGGGACTATCTGAATACCCTTTGGGGCACCCATTTCCTTGAACTCAGTACCAGAAAGTGGATTAAACTCCAAACTGAACAAAGCTTGCCTGTCTTGCCTTCAGAACATGCTAAAGATCAGGCAAAATTATTTTTCAAATGTTTCCATTCTGCCATAGGCAACTTTTTTTTCTCAGAAAAAAAAAAGACCAAGCAATTCCTCCCAGCCTCTTTTTGGCTCTGAAAACAACAGCAGCAACCACAGGAGAATTCTTATACTGATGGCCTAGTTGCTATTTTTATCTCCTGAAAAAAAAATTAACAAAGGCCTCATTCAAATTCCAACTAAGATATTAAGGGCTTTACTATATACTGTAATGACCAGAAAACCATGAAGGCAACATGTGGTCAACAAAGAAGTGGGTCTAAACAGTAGTGGGGTGATCAGTCAAAATTAACCTCTGTTATTGCCATGGGTTTCACTATTAAATACTTTTCCAAATTAAAAAGAAGTTCATCTGCATTTGTTAATTGCCTTCATCTTGCCCTAACATAGAAAATATATTGCAATGTTTTTTGCTAAAAGGAATTTGACCTGATCACAATGATGATGGTGATGATTGTACTGCACGTAGAGAAGGCGATTTTTTATATGCATGTATTACTTGCCTGTATTTACCATCTGCATATGCATTTTGGAAAATGATAGAACTGAAGTAGGCAATGACTACTGGGGGAATATGCTGCTACTATGTAGAGATTTTTTTTACCTTTTTAATCAGCTCTGAAATCTAATTTCTCTTCTATATCTGGTTAGTAGCTTGCAATGGAATGTGTAACCTTCAATGTTGTATATCTTCAGCCTTGAAAAGTGCTAAAAATTCTGAGTTACTGTTCATTCTCTGAAAATAGATGGTGAATTGTCAGTTATCAGTCATGTCTTTTGGGAAAATGAAACTGTTAAGGCATAATGATACAAGGTTCATGTAGTTCAATCAAACCCTCAACAGCCATTTCAGAGAAGAAAGGTTTTCTCAAGACACAGAAATCTCAGAAATCTCAGAAATTTGGCATCTTATTCTGTAATCCAATTAAATGATGGTAATCTGTTAAATATTTAATACATTTGCCTTAATTTAACTATGTGCTAAGTCAGAGTTCCCATCTTCTGATCCGTGGACTGGCACTAGTCCATGGCATGCCAGAAACCGGTCCGTGCAAACAAGCAAAACTCCACCCGCGGGATGCAGGCAGTACAGGAAACCACACCCCCTCTGATCCGCAGGAAAACCTCTCTCCACGGAACTGGTCCCTGGTCCCCAAAAGGTTGAGGGCCCTTGTGCTAAGTCTTATCTGTGCCTGGATACCTAATAACTTACCAATTTCTATTTCCAAAACTGAACATAACATGATAGTGGTAATAGCCAGTCAGAAGATACCAAGGCATAGAGTAAATTCAAATTTCATCTATCTGACATGTTAGCCATTAAAGTATTGATTCCATACCATTCCATGCCATTATGGCAGTTACTGAGTAAATAGACTGATTGGTATTACTTGTCCTGGCAATATGCTGGCCCTAAAGGTCATATTAGTGTTAGTCCATGCATCCTTTGAGTGTTTCTTTATGAATATTGTTGATTATGTGCTCTTAAGTGGTCTTCTCCAGTATAATCTGTCTCCTATCTTCCAATGGTGCATCATTGCAAATGTAATTAAGTTCATCCGCTTCGTTACTAGTTATACTTTGTTCACCTTTCTTTCATCTTTCCCAGTAAACTTAATTTCTCAAGGGAGCTGAGTCTTCACATAATGTGTCCAAAATATGATAATTTGATCCTGATCATTTGAGCTTCAGGTGAAAACTATGATTTAATTTGTTTTATGATCCATTGCTTTGCTTTCTTGGTTGCCTGCAGTATATCCAGGATCTTCCCCAACCCTGAAGTTTAAATGGATCAATATTATTTCTATTCTGTTTTTCAAATCAACTTTGACAATATTCCCCACATTCAGTCATTAACCAATTTTAGGTGTCTTTATAATCATCACACATACACATACAATGCACTGAATGATATCATGAGAATTTGATTGATTTTCTACCCTGGAATGCTTTTTTTGTTCCAGGCAATATTAACACATTGATACAAAAAAAAAAATCCTGATCCAGGAAAATCCTAATTCTAATCTGCCATTTTCATCTTGGGATTTACTATTCCAAGTTATCTTTAAATTCAGTCTGGGATAGAAAATGTTCCCCAAATCATATTTTTACTTTTTTGAGGAAGCATCACTTTGGCACTACATATTTGATGCAATGAGTTTGTTTCTTTATTTGTCAAGCAACTATCTATTTAACTCTCTATCATCTATCCCAAAGATGCTTTTTCACAAGGCAACTGGACTTTCTTGTTTTTCTTTGAAGATGCTTCGCTTCTCATCCAAGAAGCTTCTTTAGCTCTGACTTGATGGTGGGGAATGGAAAGATTTATACTCTTTGTAAGGCTTATCTGTGTCTTCATGGTCACCTGAGTAGTGCAAATGTGTATGGAGCCTTCTTGGAACTGTTGAAAGGATTGTGTTGTAGACTGGAGATAGATGATGTCATATCCCTTCCCCTCTGTTGAGAGAGGGCGTTCAGTTTTGACATAGATGGCCTCTTTGATCCCTCCTTCAAATCAGTGGTCCTCTCTATCCAAAATGTGGACTTTCCTGTCTTAGAAAGAATGGCCTTTGTCTTTTAAATGCAGATGGACTGCTGAATCTTGTCTTGATGGGTTTATTCTCCTATGTTGTGCCATACACTTATGAAGTTGTTGTTTTGTTTCCCCAATGTACAGATCTGCACATGGCTCACTGCATTGTACTGCATATACCATGTTGTTCAGTTTGCGTCTGGGTGTTTTATCCTTGGGGTGGACAAGCTTCCAACTTTAAATATGAGCCAGCAGTGTGCTGCAGCTGCCAAAAAAGCCAACACAGTGCTAGGCTGCATTAACAGAGGGATAGAATCAAGATCACGTGAAGTATTAATACCACTTTACAATGCCTTGGTAAGGCCACACTTGGAATACTGCATCCAGTTTTGGTCACCACGATGTAAAAAAGATGTTGAGACTCTAGAAAGAGTANCCTAGAACTAAGGAGAAACTTCCTGACAGTTAGAACAATTAACCAGTGGAACAACCTGCCTCCAGAAGCGGTGAATGCACCAACACTGGAAGTTTTTAAGAAGAAACTGGACAGCCATTTGTCCGAAATGGTATAGGGTTTCCTGCCTGAGCAGGAGGTTGGACTAGATGACCTCCGAGGTCCCTTCCAACTTTATCATTATTATTATTATTATTATTGTGTTGGTTGAAGAAGCTTCTTGGGTGAGAAGCAAAATGTCTCCAAAATGTCTCCAAAAAGACTCCTACTATTTCATCATCACAAACATTGACAGCAGTTTGTGGGAACTGCCTTATTTGACAAGTAAGGATTGATTTGTTCTTGACAGCATCAACCTAGAGGCTGAACTGTTGATATAGGAGACATCAATGTCCTTATGCTATCACTTATATTATCACTTATGTTATCGCTATACTGCAGTCAGTAAAGACAATCTGTTAAAAATGTGGATAACACCAATATAATGCTGCAGGATAACTTGTCAAGAGACTTGCATTTTCAATTCTTTAGAAATTAGACATAAGGCATAGGTTACTCATGTCCTGGACATGTGTTTCCTTAAAAATAATTTTGTTTAGTTCATGCACTGATAAATGTACATAACATTTAGTCACCTTGATGTGTGCATTTCATTACATTTTGTGTTGGGAACAAAGAAAAGATAAACCATACGGAGAAATCATGAGGGTTAAATGAATGTAAAGCATTCCTGAATTACCATCTGTTCTGGATTGTTGGGACTAAAATGTCCTTTCAGTCCCAGGTACAGAACAAACATTTCCTGCATGGATGTATTTTGCCTCCAAGTTCTAACCAAAGGGATTTTTATAGGGAGCAAGCCATTTCTGTAAATTACAACCATTTGTTTTTCAATCGGGAAAGGGAGACACATTTATTCACTGTCTATGCAGTGAGCTCTGTTTTTAATAAACCAGAATGATACACTTGGAGTTCATGCTTGTTATAGTTTTGCTGAAAAGATTATCTTCAGCATCAGTCATTCAGACAATGTAGCTTTCCTTCTATTTTCCATCTCCTAAACTAGATAGTTACCATCAGAAGAATACAAATGTATGCACATTGGTAATAGTTCCTTTTGAGATACAAATAGCAGGTTTTAAAAATACCATTATTGCAGGATTGAACCTGGCTCTCTCCACCCAAAGGTTGATATAAAAGAGAATCAAGACACATTGAAGGCATTCAGAGCTATCCACACATTCAAAAGGGGTGGAGCTTCAATTGTGTGATCATGGCCACCATTTTTATTTTTTTTAATCTGTCTCTCCTACAGATACCCCTGAAACCATCACTGATCCTCATTAGCTGATAGTTGGATGCTATAAATTGTATCAGTGTTTGTATCTGCAATGCACAATGCACAAGGATCAAAATAAATGCAGACTAAAAAGGAGAAAGAAAGGGGGGGAGAGAAAATATATCACAATGTAAATAATTGTAACATTATTAAATGATAGTAGTGATTTTCTGCTTGAACTGAGATATAAAACCAGCATTCTTTTTATCCTACAATGTTTTGTTCTCTCAAATATTGCATGTCTGCTTACCCTTTTCATTATCTGTGCCTTTTTTCTTCAAAAGCTTGTTCTTCAAATTGCCATAATTCATCATGACATTTTGTAATGATCCATTTGCAGGCGTAAGTACCTCTCATGTTAAGATCTTCAGACAATGAAATACTAATAATTTATTATTTTATTTTACTACATTTTGAAATAACAACTACTGGTTTACTCACTGCTTTTATTTTCTTTTAAAAATGCATTGGACATTAAAATCTTTTTTCCAGCAACATGTCAAATTTGCAAACTGAGAAGGAGAGATAAAGACAACAATATATATAATATATTGGATCAATATATAAGAGTAACCATCCGGTAGCCCATAAGGTCAGCTGTCTTAGAACCCTCTTCAAACGAGTAGACTCCCATTGCAGCTCTGATAGTGCTAGAACTGAAGAAAAGAATCACCTCTTCCGTGTGTTTAAGCGTAATGGGTATCCCACGAGGTTTATCAGGCGACACAGTGTGCTGCCTGAGCCCCGAAGGAACCCACGCATGGAGGAACCTATCCCGAGAGCGACGCTTGTCACCCTCCCCTATATTTGCAATGTCTCGGAGGCAACTGCCAGAATCTTAGCACCCTATAATGTAAAAGTAGCCCATAAGCCCACCCAGATGCTACGTACTGCCATTATGCGACCCAAGGACCCACTCCCCAGCATAGAAAAGTCATCAGTGATCTATAGAATTAATTGTAGGGACTGCTCCAATAACTATGTTGGGGAGACCTCTAAAAGGTTGAAAACCAGAATACAGGAGCATAGATTGGCAATTAAAAGAGGGGAACAATATTCGCAGTTGTGGACGCATATGGCAGAGACTGGACACCGGTTCAATTTCGAGGATGCACAGGTTCTGGCCAGTGATGGTACAAAGGGTGGTCGTCTACTTAAGGAAGCATGGCTGTCCAATAATGATTCCATTAACCGCCACATTGACCTTTGTCCAGCGCATCTATCTTTAAGAACTTGGTGCATGGGCAACCCCCCATTCTATCGCAAACAGCTTGTGGAACCGTCATATGTACAAGTTGATAGAACACTAAGGAAACCCCCCCGATCTCCGTATCATTCCCAACAATCAACTGACACCCTGGAGAAATATGTGCAGCATCTCGAAGACTCCTCACCCCCCGGAACGGACAAACACCCCCAGGAGACTGAAGAGGCATTGTATAGAATGGGGGAGAGGAATTGTACTTTAACAACCGGCACACACTGCCCTAGGCAATTGGGAAGTCCGATGTGGCTTGACAGGAGCCCATGGACCGATCAAATTCAATGGACCATTCCGACTGAAACCCAGGATCCCCCATTCCATCAGGAGGAGGAGAGAGCTACTCCCCCAACTCGACTGGAGACGACGATCTATTCGCCACATGGACTTTGGACCCCGGCACGAACACACTGGGGAGGGGAACGGAGCAAGCGGAGCGACCTGCGTGGCGATAGGCAGGCGGAAGACGCCAGCCGGGAGAAAAAGGGGAGGATTGCAACCCCCGACCTTCGCGTCTGCAATGGCAATTACATCGGACCCGAACAGGGGGGGGATAAGAAGGCAAAAAGCTGTGCCATCAGGAAGGAGATGGAGAAAGAAAATAGGGGGGGCGCTGAGAAGCAGACTGTTGGCTGGGAAGGAGAAGGGGAGAGGACCGTAACCCCTGATCATTGCATTCGCAATGGTAATTACATAGGACTTAAAAAGGGGGGAGATAGGAAGATAAAAAGCTGTACCATCAAAAAGGGGATGGAGAGTGGGGGAGGCGTTGGGAAGCGGGTTGGGGCAACGTGTACTCGGCTATGGACAAGGAAAGGTGGAACGGTATTGGAAAGGACTAAAGGGGACAGGTATGAGGGTGATATGAAAAGAAAAACAGAAGACGGACCTGCGTGTGCGAAAGGGGATCCTCCATTGACACTTAGCTCTAAGAAAGGAAAACTCCCTGATGCTATTTGTGTGGATGGGAGGTGCAGGAGGGAGGCGGTTGCTGTCAAAGACCCAGCGTCTAGAACATGCTTAGTCATGGCCGGCCCAATAACAAGGTCAAGGAGCCGTGCGCACACGCTAGTCAAACTATAAGAGGGATTCTCCCATGGACCGGCATCTTGAGCCCTGATGATGTCGACAGATGCTGACGAAAGCTAGGCGTTTTATTAGGCAATTTTAATATTAAATTATTTTATTATATTCCCTGGTGCTCGTGTTTGCTCACTGGTTTTAAATATGGATTTACCTAGGGATCACATTTTTAAAGAAAATTTTAATATATATACATATGTCATGGTTCCGATAGATGAGACCAGTAAAAACAGAACTCCAAGGCAAGAGGTTTCCTTAAAGAACATATTTATTGGCTACAAGGAATTGGCATGATCAAAAGTGAAACCAAGACTGAAGTTCCCTCCCAAAAGTTACAAAGATACAAAGTTGAACTTCCCACTCCAGTAACTAATCACATTCCCCAATAAACTACATTGGCGGCCATTCTAACAGAAAGCGCAACCCGCCAAAACCCCAGCAGCAATGACCTTGGTTCCCACAGGACAATTTATTGTTTTGTCTAACCTTAAAAGCACCCATTCCCTCCTCCCAACTGTGGCAACTGAAAATGAAGTTGTGCATATACAAATACATATATATATATACACATATACATACATACATATATATATTCTGTTGGGCTTTGAACAGAATATACAAAAGGCACTCCACTGTGTAAAGACTCCATCAGGTTTTAAGAGAAAGGCATTATATTTCACTCTTGATACTAGTAGTAAATCTTAAAACTACGGAGTTTTTCTGAAAACACTTAAAGATATTCCACGAAGTCTGTTGGGTTTATTTTTCTTTTAAATAAAAATGAATCTGGTAAATCAAGCTCCTAAATAAGGCTGCGAACTCAAAAAGATTATTAGGAAATTAGTTTCTCTGTGCACAAGATTACACTGTGCAATCTCAGGTCAACCCATTTCCTGTAATATTTTTTTCCCCTCATTCTCTTGATTGCCTGGGCAGACAGCATATAGAAGAAAGCTGTAAAGTTACCTTTACATATTGTCCCCTTGCTCAGGATGAAAAGAATGTGATAATTACTTTGGGCTTCTCACTTACCTTTCACTTTATCTGGGACCAAGTAGGAACCCTTTCTCGTATCTCCTCTAAGATATACCATAGTGCCTTTATTTTACCTTATCACAGAACACATGTTATTCTTAATATGGACCTTGGGCTTACTTGCCAGCAACTGTATTATAAAAGGTCTGGAATAAAATTAGTCATAGTGAAAAATCAGACATGTAACTGAATACATAAGCAGGAACAAATACTGTGAAAAGGTGAAAATGTAGTATCTGGACAACAGAAAGGAATAAATGCAATCAAATGCATTACAGATAATGCAGCAATCAAGAACAATTCCATTAAATAATTACTTATGTTTCTGTTGGACTGTCATTAGGTTATATCAGTGCTGTTTTTACCAGTTATCTGTTAAGATGGAATGGGGAAATCTGAAAAGCCTACACTTTTTCTTCAATAAAGATGTGATGCTGCCAGATTTGGAATTTTTTTTCATGTTTTTAATTAATTTTATTTAATTTGGGGGGTTTGTAGACATCAAAATTGTTACATAGATTAAGTTAGTTGTACAGAGTATGAGAACTTTTGATTTTTTTTCTCTTGACCCACTAATTAATTTAATTCTAAAAGTGGCTCCCAAGAAAATGACACCGTGGTGATTGTTTATATTTGAGTATAAATTATTTATTTTGGGGTATAGAATCATGACTCCACCAGGCATACCATGTTGACTGAAAATTTATTCGAACTACAGAGTACAGTACAGTCGTGATAATGAAACTCACCTTCTTGATGAAAAGAAGTGTAACAAGAAATTCAGATGTCAAGTTGAATATTTCTCCTAATCTTTCACCATCACATATGGAATTTTACGAAGCAAATATTTTATATTTTCTCCTGCCCTTTGGAACTTCTTGCCCCAGAGTAAGTTTGACTCCAATCCTCCTGAACGTCTTGGGAGTCCAAGGGAGGGGCTTCACATTGCAGATGGTTGATAGATTAATAACAGATCCCACCTCCCCCCTTGCTCATCCTACTTCTTCTCTCCCCATCTTTTAGCTAGGGCTGTGTATTGTATTTTTTATTTCTGTGTTTTTGTAGTATTTTATTTATTTATATAGTTTTGTTTTTGTTTTTTAACATTATAAGCCACCCAGAGTTACCCTGTGGTAAAATGGGTGGCCAATAAATGTAATAAATAAATAAACAAACAAACATATTTAAAATGCCAGCTCTTTGTCCCAAGAAATTTAAAGTTAGCTCTGAATAGCAATAAAGCAAGGAAGATGTGAATATGTTTTATAAAAGTGAACAAATATGTTTCTGTGCATAGAGATTCCATTATAGTTGGGATTGAGGTTAAATTCTTTGGGTTTAGCAATAGTTCTTCATCAGAACAGAAAATTATGAAAAATATGATCTCGAAAGACAGTAACATAAAATATTTATTTAAAAAGAAAGAGTGAATGCACTCACTAGTTTTGATTCTGGAAACAGCTAGAGTGGAAAAGAACTGAAAACTCCAGTTCTTTTTAACCATGTTTAAAGAATATTTTGTTCATGGTGATTTAAAATAGAAATTAATCTTCAAAAGATTGTGGCGTTTTTTTCTATCTAATGGACAATATCTGGAATGTTTATAAAGGATGGATTAATAATTATTGTAACGAATTTGACAACACTTTAGCTCATATGTTCTGATCATGATCCTCCTTACATGCTTCTGTAAATAAGAACCATTTTTGGAGTAACATTATACAATATATTGGAGAATTATTGATAAAACTCTGGTTTTAAAGACATGTATGTTGTATTGAATTATTGTACATTTTATATCAATAACTATGACTATGAATGATCAGAAGAAGGATGGGTCTTTCAAGCTGTAACAATAGCAAAAAGAATAATTCTAAATACTGTAATTTCAGATATAAAGGATCGAATTATTATATGTCTCTCTTTCAAAAAAATTTTTGAACAGGATTGGTCAACATTGAAGGTTTAGTTTACCTTTTTAAAGACTTACAGAATAAAAAATACAACCTGGGATATAAGATGTTAATTACCAGTTTTTGTTTATTTGCATTTTCTTGCATAAAGTTCTTTGTTTTTGTTTATTTTTATTTTGTATTATTTTATATGTGTGTGTTTGAATGCGTAAAAATATTTGATAGGACCTTAAAAAAAGGGAAAAAAAAGTCTGATACAATACCTGAGGGAATGGAACAAACGTTATAGTTTTCCTTGCCCTGGCATTCAGCTCTAACTTTGCAATATTGCTAGCCATAGTTCTGAATCTCTGATTTAGTGCTATCCAAGGTACTGAAATTATTTTGTTGTTTCTGCACCTGTCAGACGCCTTGCATTTTCTTGTTTGAGCTGTTGATCTACTTCAATTATAAAATTACGATAAAACAGAAAAATAATTCTCTTTAATAAGTCATATAAAGAGGTAAAGGTTTTGCTCTGAGGAACAGCATTTTATTGCTGTTAGATTTGGGGAAATCTACCCCTTCTGATTACTGCCATTACAATGCATATTCACACACACACACACATACACACACAGAGGGAAGGTGGAAATCAGAACCAAAAAAATGAGAAATGTGTGGGGGAAACCCTTCAAATATTTGCTTTTTTTCAAAGCCTAGACATCTAGACATTTTAAATGCTAGATATCAACTGAACCAACTTAATTCTTATGAATGGCTGTAATTTATCATTTTAGCCTGTCACCAGTAAAAATGGAGCTGTTCACTTTTGAATCTGTTGTTGTCAGTGAACCTATTTAGGGGTTTGAATCCAGAGTTCTCATATCCTTCAGGGATCACTGACCCTTTAGACATTTCTGTATCAAGAGTGCAATGAAAAAAAGGAGAGAAGAGATATTATCTAATAATACGTGGTCCTAGCTTAGGAAGAAACTGGTGCATGTATGGCTATATGGATTAGGTTTTATCCTACTAGATATTCAAGCCTAATGTCTAAATCCTGCAGGGATAGTGATGTCATTTCAGTGATGTCAGAATAGATGCAATTTAATATGAACATTCATTTAGTAAGCATTCCACTCTACTAATACCTGTAAGGAGCTAATTATTATTTTTTAATGTAAAACTATTAATGCAAGATATGCATCAACAATTTTTCACACTGATGGTTGTGATTTGTATGTCTTTAAACAGTAATTATAATTCAGGAACTCTGGATTATTTATAGAGATTATGGAACCCTGCTAATTATATGTTGATTGAGACTACAAAGTTTACCAAAAGACAAGTACAAACACAACAACATTCACCCTAGCTGATTCAAGGAATTTATTAGACATAATTAGATTTCTCAAACAAATTGGATAACATTTGCTTCAGCTAGATAAGATGACAAATAACTTGTCTAATTAATATCCTTAGAGGATTCTTAATATGGAATGATCAGATCATTGCACAGAAAGAAGGAGACTTACTATGACATCTATGTATAAACTGATTATAAAGTTCTGGAACATACAACTATTTTTATTGTTTATGCCATGAAAGTGAATTTCTTTCACCTTTGATGCAGCTGTTTACATTTAAAATTTGTTGCCAAACTGCTGACACAAATACATTTATATATTTCTGTTCACTTCCAGAGCTTCTAACCACATTAAACATATTTGAAATTTCATGCACATTGGTTTTTGCATATAGCAAGTCAAAGTAAGGGGCATTGCACGCTGCGTAAGCCTTCTCCTTGGAAATAGAAATATACAAAAGAGCAAAAGCCTTAGTAAAAATGATGAAAGTAGCATTTGGCCATCATAACACTAATTCTCTCCCATTTAGGAGCAGGACACAAGTCAGAACTTTACATGCTATAATAAAAGAACCTGGCAGGGCTCAGGAAGGCCTTGTTTCCCGTGCAAGACACCACTACCTTGATTTTGAAACAACCTTAATAGTCTTTTTTTGTAATAAAATAATCCCTTGAACTATATTCCATGCTTGACAGATTCAGAGTTCTTCACAGATAGATAAAGTATATATCAAAATATGGAATCTAACACATACTTCAAGTTTGAAGATGTAAACCTTTCTCTTCCCATCATCGTACCAACAAAGTTAATAATATTGACTGAAACAGGGAAATTATAGAAAAAGCCAAACTGCATAGGTTAATGTCTTTCATTAATAAACTTTTCCATCATAATGAAGGTGCCACCTAACCCTTTGAAATAGCCTGCGGGATGTCCAGTAAGCATGGAAAACAATATTTTGTTACTTAAACTCATTTTAAATTTAAAACACATATTCAGCATCCTTTAAGAGACTAGCCCATAATTTGTTAATGGAACATTCTAATTCAGAACACCGAGTTCCTACAACTGTTGACCATCAATCTTAAATTTACTTTTTAACTCTGCATTTTAAAAAAAACTAGTTTAGCTAGCATGAGAAGAGCATCTACTTTCTAGGGAGAGGTAACCAGGACTTTTGCAATGAAAATACAGAGAGACAGGCATTCAGTAATGATACATTGTTATTGATTGCAAGCAAATCACAAACATCACACTCTGCATACAAATCCTCAAACTCTTTCCACTGCTAATAGTTCAGCTTCTGATAACATTTCTGAACCAAATTGAGCAGTTAAAACATATTTTAACTGAATATATTGCCATTTGCCAATTTGAAACAATCCAAACTCTTCCTGCTGCATGACAAAGTTTTCACATAATTGGTTAAGGATTAGCTGATTGCTATTGTTAACGCCAGAAAAAAGGTTTACCTACCATTTTCAAATTTTGATTATCCCAAAGGGTCAACTTCTCAAGGGAGCAATGATCAAATATAAGTTTTGTTCCCCAAGTCATTGAAATATATTTTGCAGTCTTTGATGTTTGAAACACAACAGAATTTTGACTGAAACAGGAATCAAGCATTACAAAATAAGCTACAATAAGTCTATATTACCTGAATAGAGGCTAGCAGGGCAGCAATTCTGCTAAACCCACAGGGGGAAAGTCCATGTTGTGATATGGAAGAAGAAAAGCTATTATTAGAAAAATGATTAACTTTCCACCTGACAACATTTTCACCACTTTAATGTTACACAGCTTAATATCTGTTGAACTTTGCATTAGCTTCAAGGAATGCACAAATAGGCATGGAACTGTTCAATTCAAATGACAGAAAATTATAAAGCTCACTGAAAAATCTGAGCTCGTTGGAAGATTCTCTTGCTCACAATCTCTATCTTGTTATTCATCAGTCATCTCCTCCAATGACCCATGATGGAGCTTGGTTAAACTAGTGGTGGAGGGTTTGTATGAGGAGTGAGTGTGATGGTTATGATTTGCTTGCAATCAATACCAATTTACTGTTTCTGAATGCATATGTCTCTGTGTTTTCTTTGCAAAAGCCCTCCTTAACTCTCCCTAGAAGATAAGTACTCTTCTCATGTCAGCTAAGTGAAAGCTGTTAATCTGGTAATCAGAGACGACAAAACCCTCTAATTTGGAGCTAAATTCTGGTTTAATTCCAAGCTCATGCCAAACTATCAAAAGGTCTAATTCTAACTGTGTCTATTTTGAGATAAATCATTTAGAAAATAGGAATAAAAGAGGATGAAGCTGAAATCGGGAAAAGGTCAAAAGCTTTATACAACGGCAGTATCATAACCAGTGAAGTTAATTTGAGGAGCAATTGTTGCTAATTGGAAACTACTTACTCAAGCAGGAGCTTTTAAAATATAAATTAGCAGGGGGGGGGGAACCCAGATTCTTCTGCTTTCCCTCAGGCTTAGAACTCATGAAAAGAATCTCAAGAATTGGAACCTGACACAAGTATTCAACATTGTTCTTTGAAACAATAAAATAATTTCTTTTATATTTAAATTTCTGGCTATCATTAGCATTCATGAGAACAAAAGAGGAAATTTTCTTGGTCTTTGAATAGAACAGTATTGGGTTTGGAGAATATTTTATCAAGCCAATATAATAAAAAGATTTTTCCAGATTACATTTCTTGGGAGTTCATAGACTTATCTGGGAGGAACTGTTTGAAATGTAAAGAAAGGAAGGAGAGAAAGGTCCTGTTAGATTCCTATAGTAGTATGTCTATTCCAACCAACTCATTCTAGTTAATAGCTGTAGGCTCTATAATTCTCCAGAACTTTTTTATGCTATGAGTAAAAGCTGCACTGAAAATAACAATAACCCCCCCCCCCCAACTTTTGCCATTTATGTCAAATGCCTGGGAGAAAGACAGAAAGCAGGGAGAATATTGAAATCAAAACTATACCTTTGCACTATAGTGATTCATTAGTAGTTTGCCATAAATCATTCCAACCAAAGATTTGGGGGCATGCGGGATTATTTGGTGATGGACAAGAAGACTGTTTCTTGCACTTTTCATTCAACCTTTTGCTTCTAGTCTTTTATCTGAGCTGCATTACTTGCGTAACCTAGTCTCTCAGCAACTGATTTATTCAGTGGAAGACATCAACAAGATCATTACTTATGCTTCAACCACTTCATTTCCAACATATACAGGAAGTGGCATGATTAACCTGATGGGTATTCCTACTACACTTTGCATAGTCTCAGTATTGGCCCGAAATTTGGCAAGGAGATTCCCTAAGGAGTGGAGTATTATTGCTGACATTTTCATCAAATTATGGCACAAACATATCATTAGTTTGATTATGGCGTAGTTTGATTATGTTTTAGTGGGGGTTTTGTATGGGGTACTTTTAGAGCAGGCCTGTTATTTAATTTGATTTTAGAACAGAAACTTGTGTATATTTATCGTGGTTTTTATTATCGCCTGTTCACCGCCCTGAGTCCCGTAAGGGAGATAGGGCGGTATATAAATTCAATAAATAATAATAATAATAATAATAATAATAATAATAATAATAATAATAATAATAATAATAATAATAATAATAATAATAATAATAATAATAATAATAATAATAATAATAATAATAATAATAATATGGGCATTTTAAAGGCACTTTTGTTTTTGGGTGCCTTTGCATGCGATTAGCCTTGACTTCTGCTGATTGCCTCTGCAATTTTCCTAGCAAGATTTCAGAAATGGTTTGCCATTGCCTCCTTCCTAGGGCTGACAAAGTGAGTCATTGAACCAAGGTCACCCAATGTTTTGTCTAACTCAGGACTAGACTTCACACATTCATGTTTTCTAGCCTGATGTCTTAATCAGTACACCAAACTGAATAGCCTACATCAAATTCTGCTGACAAAAAGGTACTTTCATAAAATATGAGACAATGGGTTTCCTTTTATGCTGAATCATATTTCAGATTCAGGGCTTGAGTCACGTTTGATTACTCCTGGAACAATATAAAGTAAATGAGAAGATATTGAGGGCTCCAGATTGGGTAGTTAATGCACACCTCTATAAAAATATTTGGGTTTGTTTGAGAGAATAGCCAATAGGTAAGAGACTAGGTCACTGGAACCCAACAAGAAAGAATTGTGGTGTCTACAGAAATATGGTAGAATTTTATTTTGTAAGACTATCTTACATTAGAAGTAACTGTGTGGTGGAGATTTCATTTCTGTAATCTGTCTTAATTATAGACATCAGAGAAAATCACTTTAAATCCTACAAAATAGACAAAAGTAGACGATAAGCTGTCAGAAGTAAAGGCAGGAAATATAAAAAGCCTAATTAAGTGGTTCTTAGTGAGAAGACTGAAAACTTTTTCCTCATCAGCAACCTGATCAAAATCTGTTCATCAGCATAAGGCTTTTATCCTTCTTGAAGTCTTTTAGTTTTCAAAAAAAATATTCTATTGATGAATCTAAAATGAAAACAAATATAAGATTTTAACTGTTAGCTGCCCAGAGTCATGTATATGAGTGACCCTATACATTTTAGATATACAAACAAATATTACTTAAATATTATTTTTTGGTAACTTCCATAGCATTCTCCAATCCCTCAGGAATTGTGCTTGCCTTTAAGTATGACCACTCCTGCTTTCCTTTCCCATTTCTCTCCAAGAAATCAGAAATGGTTTTATCTCCCAGGCCCCGATTTTGCCATGCATCTGAAATGCTGTGACTGGAGACTCTTCAGCTGCAATCTGATGTAATCCTATCTGGGAGCCTCATTGAACAGAGTGTGATTTATTACAGCATTTCTCAACTCAGCTACTTTAAGAGGTGTGGGCTTCAAACTCCCAGAGTTCTTCAACCCATGCTGACTATAGAATTCTGGGAGTTCAAGTCCACGTATTTTAAAGTTGTACAGATAAAAAAAATACTGATTTAGTAGACAAAATGTAAATTTTGATAGGGAACAAAACATATATGTGGTGCTCTCTCATTGGAATCACAGGAACTAAAGCATGCTTAAATTTGGCAAGCCAAATACACTTTTAACTGTAATAACTCATTTATAACTATGTAATATAAAGCTTACACTTTTAAGCAATAGTGTATGAACCCTCCAGTGAAAATACTTGGCCCATTTAAAAGTAATTAGAATAATTTAATAAAGGGAAAGGGAAAGCAATTGCTTCTGGAACAAGATACACAACCTGCTAACATTGCTAAACTATAACCCCAGTGCAAGCTATTAAAAGCTTAGAAATCATAATCACTATTTGTGTTATTCACATGGTAGCCAGATTGAGGACTGAAGTATCAAGCTTGTTTCTGCTGAGCTCTTCACAGTGCAATCAATACATCAGTCATGGTGTGGGGGAATGATGCTAGCAGAGCAATTGCTGTATCCTATTAAGTGTTGAGTTTCAGAGAGAAAGGAAAAACATACTGCAGATTTTTATTCATTCAAGAAGAATATAAACAAATTAATAAATCTTTATTTACACTCACATTAACCAGAACACTTCCTCCTGAGGATATCTATAATGCTATTTCATTATTCTTTATTAATTCTTTATTTATTGATCTATTTTCCATAATGTTTGGATTCCAAACTTTTGTTTTTACACAACTGGGATTTTCCACCTTATCTCCAACCCTCTACCTCAAATACTGTTTAGGGCTGAAAAATCTTCTGAACTCCAAAATGTTACAGAGCTGAAATGCGATTGAGGAATAATAGAAATTGTTCCTTGCACAGAAAGAAATAGTATTTGCTGGTGCAATCAAATCTTTTTCGAGCTGAGTTTTACAATGCATTTTCATTTATAAGTAGAACTGCTAATACTTTAAAATGACTCTGCTGTAGATCATGCACGGGACCCTTAGCAATCCAAGCAATTTATAAGATTTGTATTGAAACTCTATTTATAAATAAATGGAACTTTCCACAGATTACTGATCAGACATTAATTTATGTTAGCACAGTATCTTAACTATTTTCATAAATAAACCAATGTCCAGGTACCATAAATAACGTCTGGGGCAGACTGCATCTCTTCTTTTAAAGTTCATGCGGCTTATATTTACATGTATCTATTTATTTAAAATTTTGATATGGCCTCCCACCTTAAGCAATTCTGGGCAGCTCACAATAGTAAAAGATTAATAAACAAAACAATAAAAACAGTGAAAGAATAGATCAAAAACCCTGATTCATAATCATCCCCCTTGGGATGATACTTAGCTGCAACTCTTATATTTTCTACCTATATAATGGACACGAAGTGCTCCAGGTATGTTGTGTGGACATGATTTTTGTCAAACATCAACAAATACAGAATGTAAGTCAGAACATTCAAAAAAAATTTGAGGTTTTTTTATTAGCCAATTGTGAACCATCTTGAGCACTATTCTTTTTTTAATCCAGTGGAAGGATGGAGTAGAACTGCATGTATACATAGTTATGTCTATGATGGTTCTTTACCCCTTCCTAGCCTTATATTCTTCTTTCAATTTTTAAGAGCTAACATCCAAGAATAAAACTCTTGTCTCTTTTAAGCCAATTTTTAAATGCTAATTGCTCAGCTGCTTTTAGTTCTGAACTTCTAGCCACATGGAGACATATGTGTTCTGTACCATTTTCATTGGCTTGGCAAGGCAGAAGGGCTTGATGACTATGTGGGATTCTCTATTGCAAAGCCAAGCATCTGCTGTTGGCATTAGGTTCCTAAGATGTCTCACTGCTGAGTGAAAGTCTGAAAACACAAACAAAATGGATTGAGGAAAGGCTTACTCAGATTAGACAGGAATTTCTTTTCACAACATCCAACCATTGCCTATCACAATGGTTATCTTTCTGCAATAAATTGTGAGCAAGAGTGGCGTATGTCACCAGAAGTCATAGTATACATACACTTTAAATACCATTCAATTCTTGTCAGGGATAACATTGCTGCTTGACTGTTTTTTGTTCTTTTCCCTTTGCCATTTTCTCTCTACCACTCAATAAATCTCATGATTTTCATGATCATCTCTGAGGACATTCAACTTTCTATTTCCCATCTGGTGTCTTTAACATAATCATATTTCTGCATAATATTTCATTGCTCTTTCAAAGTTAAATGATAACTAACAAATCTCATAGTTTCAAATAGGTCTTCTTTATCCATCTCAAAATCATCTGAAATAAATGTCTCATGTATTCCCCAGAGTCGTCTTCTTCTTGTTCTTCTCATATATTTTCCACATCTTTGGTTTAACCTTGAGATAAATTCTGCCCAACACTCTGGTCATCCCCTGCATTAGCTCCTGCAGTTCCCCCCACTGACAGTTCAACCTGAACTTTCTTAAACACAGATTCACTTTATGAGCCACATTAAGACTGATTCATACCATAAAAGTGGTATTCTAAAATACTTTAAATGATAATAGTAATTCCTTTGAATCAGATATGCTTTCAAAAATCACTGCATTGGCTTATGACTGGATTTTGTGTCGAAAAACTCATTCTTAATTTTAAAGCTGGCAGTACATCAAATATATATTTGTGTAAATGGCTCCTTATTTAATCCTTCACCATTCCTTTCCTTGGAATCTGCCATAAAAATATTGGGAATTTGGAATGTGTGAATTGGCCATCAAGCAAATGAGAAATGACCTCAATATGTGTAGATTTGTCTATGTGTATTCTTCGAGCAAGTCTTGACTCTAAAGTCTAGACAACTGTTTGGTGAGTCCTTGTAGTTTTTCTTGGCAAAATTTTCAGAAGAGGTTTGTCATTGCTTTGCTTCCTTAGACTAAGAGGAAAGAGAGAATAAGCATTCCAAATTCAGTTATCTTTAGTCCTAAATTGGAACTCACTGTCTCTTGATATCTAGCCTGATGCCTTAACTACTACACCAAACTACTCTAAAAAATATTTATATGGGTATATACATTGCTTGTTGTCTTATTAGCAGTTCCTTGGCTATTTGGGTAACATACTAAACCATGCATTTTTTTACCCATGACTTACTCAATAAGCTACTATCAACTAAGTTTATATATGGCATTAAGCCAAAAAATATATTTGATTGCAATATCTTTAAGTGTGGAATATAAACTCAGCCTTGTGACAGTGTGAATTTTCTAATTTCTAAGTTAGAAATTTAGAGATTTCTAATTTCTAAAATAATGTTTTCATAAACTATTGCCATGGAGGGACATCAAAGAAAGGCAAGATGGCAGATAATGAAATTCATATACAAAAAGGCAGGGCTTCCATAGTGTTGTTGCAAACTCCATATTGCTTTTTTTCCCTATCACATCCTACTGGATGCTAGTGATATCACATAAAGTGCAGTATTCCACAACTTATAGCCTACTTAGCTAAATCCACTCTATCTAAATATGGTTGGTTGATAAGTAGTTGAGCAAAAGAAGGACAATATATTTTATAGTCCCAGAGAGAAGGAAAACCAGGGTAACATTAGTGGATATCCTAGTAAGCGTCAATATACAGTAAGTAGGCTCATACTCAATTTTAGTTATTTATAATATTTCAGTGGATAATGCTGCTCTAAATCAGTATTTACTTTACACTGTAATTCACTATGGCTTTGAAGATTAAAGCACCTTCTCTGTTTTTGTTTAAAATATCATGATAGTATCCATAATAGATTTTCTCTGATAAAATCACCGTGGATTTTCAGCATAATATTTTGATAAACATTTTCCCAATTACTAAAATCACTGGCTGCTACTCTGGTGACATTGCTAAAATTAGGAATAGCTTACATTTAAAAAGTGTTCTTCTTTATAAAATAAAATAAATAGAAAAATAAGATAACACTATTTCTGAGTCAGAAACCGTAGATTGAAAATCTGTCCTATTCTTAACTGTTTTTCTCTGCTTCTTAATTTCTTGCTTTCATTTATTTGGTTGCCTTCATTGGTTCAAATGCATAGTACTCACCAGAAGATTTGTTTGCAAACTTCTTCTTTCTAAATCCCAATTATTACCAAGTCATCTGGCTAGCCTGAAATCTTTGTTTCTTCTTCTGTTTTTCCCTTTTGACAAAATAGTTATCTAAGACTGTTTTATGGCCTTTGAAGACCAAACAGGACTTCTTGAAACTTCCAAGATTACAAGAAAACATGCATCCATTATGTTTTACGCAGTGGGCTGGAAATTAGAACCAGAATGTTTTAAAGAGGCACATTTGGCTTAATATCCATATTTACACAATATATTGCCTGATTATGAATAAACTGTGTAGAATTAATGTAAAACTCTCCCATGACATTTAAAAGAAAAGATCTTTCTGCTGAATAGAAACATGTTTCAGAGAGAGATGGTGTTATGTGTCATATCTCTGGTTTCTTCTTTTTTATAATTAACATGAAGCTGGTTGAGTTACATAATGGCTACAATGTCATACAAATTGAAATGGTTTGGGTGGATAGAGGTGGCACCTTGTGCTTTCCTTGCTGCTGGTGAAGAAATAGATAAAGCGGCATTTCTTCACAAATGGAGAATTTCCTGGGGGAAAAGACAACATTGGAGAACAGTTTTGTTTCATGTATTCTTTTAATGTAAGAAGATTTTAAAATCATAAAATAATCAACAGTGGAGGTGACAATACTGTTTCTATGGTTCCAGCACTATCAAAGCTTTTCTCTCTCTCTCTCTCTCTCTCTCTCTCTCTCTCTCTCTCTCTCTCTCTCTCTCTGAAGGCTTAAAATGTGGCTAAAATTCTAATTCAGTAAAAGGATCTTCTCTGTGCATATACATAAAAAAAAACCCTGCCATGTTTCCATCTGTACAACTACTTATACTAGATGGAATTTGGGGTTGGCATCCTGTTTCTCCTGTTTCCCTATTTTACTTCCCTCATCTCAAGTAAGATTGCAATTAACCATCAGGGGGCAGGGGAAACATCCCTCAATATCAAGCCAGACTTGTAGGAATATAACATCCAAAACTGAATTCTGCTGTTCTTCTCTTGAGAGCAGCAGACACATTGAGATTTGTGTGGAAACAGAATCATTAATGCATTTGGCAGCATACGTTTATTTCCACCACTTAAGATTGGTTTCAATAAAGCATATACCTGAAGATAGTGTGCTATCTTATATACTTGAATAGGTTTGGTGCATTGTTATAAATTGTTCTGTTGCTTTCCTGGTATTGCTAGATGGCCATCTAATTACATGACAAATCTAAATAATCTACCTAGAGTATCTGAGGGCTTTTTATATTGGATATTTGACCATACTATCAGAGTGAATGTCTTTTTATAGCTGCTTAGGAGCCACAAAGAAAGAAAGCGATCTGATTGCTATCGATAGCTAAATTTAATCAAAATGTTGGTTTCCATTTTTTCACAAAATATTAGACCAGATGATTCCAGCACTTGGATAATCTTCTGTCCTTACCTTTATCTCCTAAGTCCTTCGGATTTTAGATAACGTGGAGCTCAATGTGTCCAGAGCCTCTCCGGTTCAAATTAATGAAGAGCATTCCATGTTTATTCTGGGACCCCTGCTTTGGTGTACAATCTCTTTTAAAGATGCCACATTTCTGTGTTGCTTGGATATCTATGTAAGCACATGAGTTTACATTCATCGATGAACAAGCACATATGAAAGAGAAGGTTGAGATCCATCTGCTTGATAGATTCAAAGGAAAAGTGCAGTATGATTAGAAACTCTGTACCAGTTGTGATTATTATCTTTCCATATCCATCCTTCCAGCACAGTCTTATTTACATCTCTAGGCATCCAGTATTTGGATTGAGGCTTCTTTTTTCTCTCTTTGAAATTCATTTTTTAGGACAGGGGTAGTCAACCTTGGCTCTTTTATGACTCGTGGACTTCAATTCCCAGAATTCCTGAGCCAGCTTAGCTGGCTCAGGAATTCTGGGAGTTGAAGTCCACGAGTCATAAAAGAGCCAAGGTTGACTACCCCTGTTTTAGGACTTGGCTGAATTAGTAACAGTATCCCAGTGAAGAAAAGCGAGGCATGTGGCAGAGAAGTTCATTTTGAAGTCCTGCCTCAGGGAGATGTGCAGTGAAAGGGAGCCATTTCTATTTGGAAGTGTTAACAGGGAGACTTCCATGCAAAGCGGCAGATCCTTAGAGACGTTTCTACATAGAAAACTTGATCCAAATCATTTGCTTCTAGTGTGCCAGGATGTTTCTCTGAAAAATGTCACAACCAGGACATTACAGCCAAAGCAGAGGGTGTCTCATCTCACAATCATTGTCATAATGATACCCTAATAATAATAATTTAAAAAAAGAATTTATCAGCATATCAGAAGCACACAAAAAGAATTGTTTGGGAAAATATTTCCATCTCTTATTGTGGAAGTGATGATCTCTCTCATTCACACATATAGGTTTTGTGGTAAAATATATCTGTGTGCGAATGAGAAAGTGCATCCAACATTTTCAACCTGTCTTCATTCCTATATTTACTATATAATGGTTAATGAACAAAACCACTTTTATCCATAACTTGGTGGCTGAGGTAGCAGATCTGGTAGGCATTACTGAAATCTGGCTAAGGAAAAGCAGTCATGTGGTGTTGAAATCTGCCTAGTTTGACACCAGGTTTGGGTGTATCCCTTACACATGATTTAGACTCTGCCTTTGAGAAGCTGAGATATGTGCCCTTATATCTCAGTTTGAGCTGTAGAGACAAGCTTGAGATTCTGCTACTGTACCAGCTATTCTGCTGCTCAGGAGGATCCCCAGGTTGATGAACCTGGTCTATTGACTTTTATTTTCAAGAGATTTCAATCACACTCTGGAGCTCTGGGCACAATATGAAGTGATACTTTGAGTCTAAAATGTCCTTTGTGACTTGGTAGCTGGATACCTGTAAGACTATTACAGCCCAACTTATTAAAGCATTGACGGAAAAACACTACATGGTCCCACACGTCTAGGCAGAGGGCCAGATTTAGGCTGGACTAACTCTACCCTTACTTCCAAATCATTCAAATAAATACAAATATTTGCACTGGCAGGTGGTGGTGCCATCAGTTACTGTGATTCAGGGGTGCCATATATCCTTGAAGCATTGCTTCCAGGAGATGAAAGGAATAGAGGCTGGAAGGCACATTTTATCAACTAGTGTTGTGGGGTTATCTTTCCAGAGAGATGAAGCCAACCCAGAAGGTTATTAAAAGTTGAATTTTCTGAAGAGTAATCCAGTGGGTTTTTTTGTTTGTTTTATCTACTGCTCTTTCTTTTTCTATTTTAAACTGTTAGGAGACAACCCATGGCTCTTTGTTTCAGAGATATTTCCTTATCTAAGCTGATCAGGCCAATCATGATACAGTTAAGGGAAAGGAAAAGAAAGGAAAGGAAAGGAAAGGAAAGGAAAGGAAAGGAAAGGAAAGGAAAGGAAAGGAAAGAGCTATAAAATTTAGTTAGTTCCTTAGAACGTATTGTAAAGGGCAATGAAGGAACAATCAATCCATGATATATGAAACACATTTCCAAATAAATAAATCAACTGATGTAATTTGATTTCCACCTTCCGTCCCCCTTCTGTAACCATCTCAACTCAATAAAATTTAATTTAGAGGGTCTCTTGGTCTTCAGAAATGGATCTGACAGCTTTGGTAAGAAGTTTTTATCACGGGAAAGTGACTACTGGATTCCATGCATTGTGTTATCTATGGACCTGGATTATACTTACTGTATCTCATGTATAATTTTAGCAGAATTTATAAAGTACTTTCTTTACCAGAAAAAAAGATATAGAATGTAATAGCAATGAATAAGACATGAGCATCAGTTGGAAAGAGAAATAATTCAATCAAATTGTCTAGAAAATTTGATTTTGTTCATTTCTGACATATGCCTGTTGTGACACTGTGATGGAGCAAAATGACATTCTTTATAAAGATGCATTCACATTCACATTTAATACAATTCTATATTTAGTTTACTGCTATAATTTATAAAATTAATAAATAACTGTCAAGCCTGATCTTAATGAACAGTTGCAGGCCTGCCTATGTCCTGCTCAACAATTTACTTCAGGTCATATCTGGCTTGCTTATTTAATTTATAAGAATTTGTTAAGAAAACATGGTAACAGAAAAAAATGGAAATTCATTCCGTGATTTTATTTTCTGATCATTTATTTCAAGCAGAAGCTGGGCAATCATTACCAATGAGAAAATATAATATTGGAAGCAGTTCCAGAAGTTCAATCAGTTAATCCCTGGAACAAGAAATTAAAGGGCAGCAGCCTAGTGAGAAGTACAGTTTTCCCCCGTGTAAAATTGAATATTTAAAAAATTGCTTCCCTTCCCTTACTGATTTTTTTTGGGGGGAAGCATTACACATAGATACAAGTGTTGAAATCCTGAAATCTGTCCAAATTGGTTTTTGAACAATGATTCATATTTTGATTATGACTATCCTAGTCAAGATTATAGCATAGTCTACATGGTGATTCAGTGGCTTGAATTTGCAAATAATAATAATAATAATAATAATAATAATAATAATAATAATAATAATAATAATAATAATAATAATAATAATAATAAAGTTGGAAGGGACCTTGGAGGTCATCTAGTCCAACCCCCTGCTCAGGCAGGAAACCCTATACCATTTCAGACAAATGGCTGTCCAGTCTCTTCTTGAAAACTTCCAGTGTTGGAGCATTCACNCTCTTCGTTAAACTAGACATACCCAATTCCAGCAACCGTTCCTTATATATTTTAGCCTCCAGTCCCCTAATCATCTTTGTTGCTCTTCTCTGTACTCTTTCTAGAGTCTCAACATCTTTTTTACATCGTGGTGACCAAAACTGGATGCAGTATTCCAAGTGTGGCCTTACCAAGGCATTGTAAAGTGGTATTAATACTTTATGTGATCTTGATTCTATCCCTCTGTTAATGCAGCCTTGCACTGTGTTGGCTTTTTTGACAGCTGCAGCATACTGCTGGCTCATATTTAAGTGATTGTCCACTAGGACTCTGAGATCCCTCTCACAGTTACTACTATTGAGCAATGTACTACCTATACTATGCCTATATATTTGGTTTTTCTTGCCTAAATGTAGAACCTTACTTTTTTCACCATTGAATTTCATTTTGTTAGATAGTGCCCAGTGTTCAAGTTTGTCCATATCCTCCTGTATCTTAAGCCTGTCTTCTGGAGTGTTGGCTATTCCTGCCAGCTTGGTGTCGTCTGCAAATTTGATGAGTTCCCCATCTATCCCCTCATCCAAATCATTGATGAGGAAGCTAAACTGCTAACCATTTCAAGGACACATGGATCCCAGAATGACTGCACTTAAATATCTGCTCTAGTTATCAGATCTCAGACACAAACTAACATGTTGGTATTTGAGAGCCCTAAATGGATTAGTATCTAATTATCTAAGGATCTCCTTTCTGGTAACCGACCTCTGCAAATCTTAAGGAGAGGACTTTTCAAAGACTGTCCTGCTGTTAGATGCTCAGTGTTCAGAAGAAGGCTTTTCCATGCTGCTCCAAGGTTATGATATGCGTTCGCTCACAGATTATAACATGTTCCTCTTAGTGTTTATAAATCTATCTATGATTCATCTATTTTACCATGCTTTAAGTTTAAATTAATTCCAGTATTTATTTTATATATGATTCTTAAACCTTTGCAGAAAGAAAGAGATATTATTCAGATGAATGCCATATTAGCAATAATCTACCAGACTATCATCCAAGTAACATTTTTTTTATCAGAGAAAGAAATTACTATAGATGAGATAAAGAACATGTATTCATTTTCATTCAGTGGCACATGCAAATTTCTCAGCATTACAGACTATCTAGAGTATCTGAGAATTGAAGTGGATGATAAATTGCACAGGCACATAAATACATAGAAGGTTGTTGTATGATTTTTCTATCTGTTTCCTTATCTTCAAAGACATTATGCACAAAGCAATAAAGATTTTAGTTTAATATTAATTTCCTACACATTGAAACTGGCAATAAATGATCACATTCATGACTAATTTTGCTATTGTAAAGGTAGTAATTGATAAGGATGGATGATTTTCTCTCACTGCAGTTGAAAACTTGTTCAGCTGAGAATTTTCTCCAGATCATATCTATATGGAGGGTATCCTGTACATGTGGATTGTGGGATGGTCCCTTTGTTGCCTGTGTATTATGTCATTTGTACTTTCTTTTATCAGGAGCTAGATACAAATTGCAGGGATTGTGAAAATGGCCTTTTCTGCTTTCAAGCCAATGGAGCCACTTCTAAGTGTTATTACTGAGGGAAAATAGCCAAGAAATTAAATCCTTTCCCATCCTTTTCCTTAAAAATTGAACTAGCCAATAGCATTGGTTCTTAATTGAAAAAGAACAGTGAAACAATGGAACTAAGATTAAATGTAAACATATTAACAACAGGAACAGCAATCAGCCTTAGAACTGACAATGAAGATATAGAAGCAGTGGACAGTGTCAGCCCTCCCAGGGAAATGTGATTAGATGAGCTAATTCTATTTTATTGTACAAGTATATTAACAGAATCTTGCAAGTCTGGTGATACAAACTTCCCACTGTCACTTTTGAACCACCTGAACCATTAGGGCAGGACTTTCTTAAGTTTCTTTCCCTGACTGTTAAGCCACTGGGGGCTCCTGCCTCTCTTGTCTGATTGTTTTCTAGGCAGCATTTCTTCCTCTTGTTCCCCAAGGTCATCCACTCATTCCATTACAGAAAGCTTCTATAGGACTGGCCACAAACAGTAAAGGAACAAGCAGTCAAGAAATATGCCACACATTAACACTTGGTGGGGTAGCCACGAGGGTACCTATAAAAAGATATCCATATGCCTTGATGTATCTATACCTAAAAATACCAGAATCATGCAAGTGATGGTTTTTCCAGTGACAAAACTGAATGTATGAAAGTAAAAGCTGGGGTTTGAAAGAGCAGAGAGAATATTGATGCTATTAACTTTGATGTTGGAGAAGATTCCATGGGGGGGAAAGGGGGATTATAGAACAACTCAGAGTTCTCACTTTTCTCTGCCACTCCTTCAGTCCTTAAATTATTTCTTCTGCTATGGTACTGTAGATCTTCCATCTCAATCTTTATTTCAGAAATAGTCTTTTGAGCCTTGTCTATCTCAGGGTGTTATTTGTAGCCATTATCTGTCTGAGCAATATCTGCTATTTGCTGTGACATTTCCTTAAATTGTTTATTCATTTTCTCTCACATAACAAGCTTTAGATACTCCCACAGCATGTTTCTCCTATTCCGTCTTTAGTTCTTTTTAAAGTTGTTTTATTAATTGTCCAATCACCTCCATATCAGATGTCTGTCCTTGGCTATGGGCAGTATTTTCTTCTATTGCTTTTTCCTTCATTAGAGGAAGCCTCCTCAACCTCCTTTGGGCCTTCCAAATAAGCTTTAATCTGCTTTCCTTTGCAGAGTTTCTTTCATGAACATCTTGCTTTACTTAGCACACTATTTAATAAGATACTTAATAATGGGAGCTGGCTATATTAAAGGAAATAACTGGATCAGGAAAAGAGCAGAAAACTCAGCACACCATCCTTGTCAGTGTCTAGCCATGCCCTCTTCAGAATTCTCACTTGAGACACAAATAACCGGGCTCAAATTATCATATTTTGGACACGTTAGATGAAGAGTTAGCTCTCCTGAGAAGTCTATTATGCTGGGAAGGTGGAAAGAAAAAAGATTTTAAACATCTTAGACAAAGTGAAATATGATTCTGAATCTACTTGCACATACATGAATATAGTGGCAACACAGTGGCTCAGTAGTTAAGATGCTGGGCTTGTCGGCTGAAAAGCTGGCAGCCTCGGTTGGAGACCCAAGCACCATAGGATGGGGTGAGCTCCCGTCCTTGCCCCAGCTCCTGCCAATCTAGCGGTTTGAAAGCATGTAAATGTGAGTAGATAAATAGTGGGAAGGTGGGAAGGTAACAGCGCTCCATGACATTGGAAATGTCTTCAGACAGTGCTGACTCAATAGCCTTGAAATGGAGATGTAGTCTGTGTGTAGTTGGCAACAACTAGGGGAGTAAAATCCACAGGGACTCCTTTACCTTTATACTCCTTTACCTTAATACCTTTATACAGCTGTCATTTTACAAGAAACTTTTTAAATGCTTGTTGACCTACTCACCAATTCCTGATTAGCAAAGAATACTAGTGAAGTGGCTGCTATACACTAAAAGAGTACTCCACCAGTAAGGAATTTGAGTTATGTCTTATTTCTAATGAACTTGGAGAAGCTGAAAAGTTCTTGCTGCTACTGTGTGATGTAATGAAGCACACCATGTCACATTTCAAGAACCTGTGATCTTGCCTGGTTGCATCATGGAGCACTGCACTGTGGCTAATAGTTTCCATATGCCATGATAACATAATAATAATAATAATAATAATAATAATAATAATAATAATAATAATAATAATAATAGTAGTAGTAGTAGTAGTAGTAGTAGTAGTAGTAGTAGTAGTAGTAGTAGTAGTAGAGTTGGAAGGGACCTTTGAGGTCTTTTAGTCCAATCCCCTGCTCAGGCAGGAAACCCTATACCATTTCAGGCAAATGGTTGTCCAGTCTCTTCGTAAAAACTTCCAGTGTTAGAGTATTCACAGCTTCTGGAGGCAGGTCGTTCCACTGATTAGTTGTTCTAACTGTCAGAAAATTTCTCCTTAGTTCTAGGTTGCTTCTCTCTTTGGTTAGCTTCCATCCATCCTGCCTTCAGGTGCTTTGGAGAATAGCCTGACTCCCTCTTCTTTGTGACAACCACTTATATATTGGAACACTGCTATCATGTCACCCCTAGTCCTTCTTTTCATTAAACCAGACATACACAATTCCAGCAACTTTTCTTTATACGTTTTAGCCTCCAGTCCCGTAATCATATTTGTTTATATGGATTTCAACAATTAGTTCTTTTTTGAGAAAATACACATTTCATAATCTGATTCTTGGTAATTAATCCTTCTTATATCAGTAGCTTGATGATTCTGAAATACTTCTTTAAATGCAACAATATACTCATATTTATTCTCTGTAACATTTAATGTAAAACTTTTGGCCTTCCATCCTGAATGCAGCCAGTCAAATTCACCCAGGTCATTGGTCATCACCCAGAATCCTGTGGGCCGAGTTCAGTTAGGCAGTGCTGGACTGACTATGCCTCAAAAAAAATCCTAATAATAATATGTAGCAGTTATATAATCTTTCAGAATATAATGACATACAAAGTTGGACTAAACCCGTTTAACAACCATGTAATGTTGCAGAAGTTAGTGGAAAATCAATGCAGCCCTATATTTCCCCAGAAAACCATCAGTGGCTGTGAGCAAATAGAGCAACATCAAAAGAATGCATAGTTTTGATTGTCACCATCCTCCTGTTGGGAGATGGCACTAAAAGAACAGCAACCATGTAAAGCAGGGGTAGTCAACCTTGGCTCTTTTATGACTCGTGGACTTCAACTCCCAGAATACCTGAGCCAGCACAGCTGGCTCATGAATTCTGGGAGTTGAAGTCCACGAGTCATAAAAGAGCCAAGGTTGACTACCCCTGATGTAAAGGATAGAGCTGTCCTTCTGCATATATATATAGACACCCATTAGATCAATATCTGCTTTATGTAAATGCTATCCTATGTTCTGAATATCCTCTTCCCTGTTGTGTCACTGCTGATCTTGTAATGTTCAGAGTTATCCAGATATATGATAGCCTAATATGTCTATAAGAATTTCTAAATGTTTGGTCTTCAGGCTATACATCACAATGACGTTTCATACCAAAGTAAACAATAATTTATAATCCATTGTCAAAGAATAAAGGATCCAATACTACCCTGGTAATGATACCTTTCTATTAGTCTAGAGTTTTTTTAATCCTCGACTTATGATCACAATTGAACCCAAAATTTCTGTTACCACGTGAGACAGTTGTTAAGTGAGTTTTGCCCCATTTTAAACCTTTCTTGCCACAGTAAATCATTGCAGTTAAGTTAGTAACACATTTGTTAAGTGAATCTGGCTTTCTCGTTGACTTGCTTGTCAAAGGTGATCATATAACCCCAAGACATTGCAACTGTCATAAATACATGCCAGTTGCCAAGCATTCAAATTTTTATCATGTGACCATGGGATGTTGCAAGGATTGTAGCTGTGAAAAATGGTCATAAGTCACTTTTTTCAGGGCTATCATAATTTTGAACAGTCACTTAATGAATGGTTGTAAATCAAGGACTACCTGTATAAGATAATTCAGTTCATGGAGCTCCCCTATCAGCCAGCTTTGTTTATCCAAGAAGAGCATACCTGGTATACATATTCCATTAAGTACAAAATATGAAGCATTCTATTAAAATGAAGAAGATTTCTAAGTAAGTCAAAAATTCAGGTTGACACCTGCATAACCTGAATTTTGATAGCTGGATCTCATAGCCATCGGTTGGGAACCCTGATCACTGAGATTTGAGAAATTTAATGTTATAGTCATGAGATGTGTAAGTAGATTATTTGCATATACAATTGGATTTATAAAAGAAATATATCATCTAAGCTATCTAAATATGTGTATGAAAGTTTCTGTTTTAGAAATAAAAGGAGTGCCTTGCAGTAGCATTTTAGAAACAAGACAGCCTTTATGAATACAAACAAGAATGCCATGTTGTATGTACCACTTTGTGCTTGTTGCATTAAGGTCAACGTGTTTAAGACAAAATGCAAGTATAAAACAGTAGCCATGGGGGGGGGGAAAACCCTGAACAACTAATTGGAGAAGAAACAAAATGTTTCTGAAGGGAAATATTGTTTATATCAGCCAAAATAATTTTATTAAAATTAAGGAGGCTGCAATTAGGTATAGAATTAATCCTAATTTGAAAGCTCCACTATCCTGATTTTACAGAAGTTTTCCCAGCATTAAAATAGCCACAAGTAGGAGATTCAGTGAAACATTTTTTTAAATTAAAAACTTTATTATTTTATATTTTCATTACAATTCACAGTTTATACATGGTAAGACAACTTTTCTTACCATGTTGACATTCAGAACACTGTGCTGGGGGGGCAATGGTGGTGATGGGGCCTTTTTCTTTGAAGAGCTTGGCCTGATATATATTTAATGGAACTTTACTGATCTGAGATGTACACTCTTGTTAATTCTTCACTGATTGCTATTTACACCTATAACTTAGATTTGTTAGAAAAAAATGAAGCATTCATAAATTTAACATTCATAGTTTATACTGCTATTAATAATAACCAAATGATACGGATATGTTATTTGAACAGAATCCAATTGTAGTCCCATTTTGTATTAAATACTCAGAGCCAAGAGTGAAGGCCTCAAATAGCTCTGTCAGTGTAAGCTCCTGTGATTTCAGTGGAGTCTTGCACCTTAGTTATGCTTTGAGGATCAGGCTGCCTATTAATCTTTTAAGGGGTATTTATATACAGCCAGGTTGCAATAGAATAAAATGTTGAAAATAATTTAAAAGACGAGCCATTCCATTCCATTATTTTAAATTCTGCATTCCTTCTGAATCTCATACACAAACTTAGAAACAGAAGACACAAGAGGCTATAAAATTAATTTGTGTTTTTTTAAAAAAACAATCAAAGAAATTCTAAGGATTGGTTTCAGATCTGCATATCAGCCTATTATATCCAACCAAGAGTCATCTATTTAATTGTACTCTGTGCTATTGATCAACTACTTCCATGTCTGCATTTGTCTTCAGATACCATCTATATCCTTGGTGTTGAAAGTCACAGTGATGCCAGTTTCAATTGCATTCCTACTTTTATTCCCAGCTGCAGTGGGCAAAAATGTAGGATGTAACATTCAAGGAAAGCAATCCAGCAGGCACAATCCCTGTGCTAAGTGAGCTTCTAACATGACACAGATAAAACAAATGGAGAGAAAGAAAAAAAAAAGAATGCTTTTTTTGCCAGCAGCGCTGCACTTGCTAGTAGCTGACCTGCTGCTGATTCAGGATTTTTCTGCATTCTTTATATGCAAAGAAATCTATTGCACCAAGATATATCTCTTGTCAAATAATTTAATAATACACAACTGAAGTTTTTTGGTACATGGTGCATGGGTATGAAAGGTTGAGTAGAGTTTAAGTAATGAGACCTGACATGGATCCATAAATTCTACATATCAGTTGAGTGTACATGTATAACCTGCACCTGAGTTTAAAAAAAATTATAGGGGACACCTTTTGCAACCCTTATAATTGCAGTGCCTTTAAAGCTAGATTAGAAGTGGCGTTTTGATGTCCTTGATTTGGCATATTTTTTAACGCTGGTATCCTTGGCTTCAGACATCCTTAAAACATGGTTAGGGGGAGGGCAAGTGGAAATATAAACATGAGATATTGTACTCATGCAAGAACCAACAAACTAACAAAAACCCATATGAAAGATATAGAGGTTCTGTTTCTTTAAAAGATAAGGCACTGACAAAAATTTCTTAGGTAAAAGGCTGCATAAGATTTTCTTGCCATTTACATATAGATTGTAGTCCATGTATGGTCCTTTCTTAGGCTTGGCATGGTAGACCCTGAAAAGTTTAAGGACTGATCTCTCAAAGCTACATTGTTAACCTAAACCAGCATTATTCATTCTTAACGCCTTGCGGCGCAACTGGAGAGATGAAAAAAACAAAAACAAAAGCCAGTCTGGGCACCAATATTTAGGCTTTTTTTTTTTTAAGGCATTGAACATTGCCTAGTCCAGCATTTGTCAATGACCAAAGTGCCATTCATCTTGTGTCTTTCAAGAAATATAATGATGACTCCATATTGTGGGTAGATTTCTGTTGGAACTCATGCATATGATTTTTAAAAAATGCTATTGGCATCGGTTATGGACAGAGGGAAAATAATCAGGACCTACAAGGTAAGTCTAAACCATAGGTGGCTTCTTATTAAAAGATCAGGCTTCAAAGTCACTGCTACTTAATGTTCTCAATCACAGCAATTTCTTCCGCTGCACAGTGAGGAGTCAAGCCATTCATATAAATGCTATCTGTCTTTGTGATGGCAGGCAAGATATCTTTCTCGCTGGTGAGGTGGTTGACAGACAAGGTTCTTTTGCAAGGAGTCAGGTCTTGGCTGTGATTCACTGCCATTTCTGCAGAGAGCTTTCTTTTGATGGAGGTAGCCCGCTGGAATTTGTCATAGATCTCAACGCTCAGGCGCCTGCGGGTTTCTTTGAACTCTGCGGTAACATTGGCTGTCCACTCCGCTGCATGAGCTCTGAACTCTCCCACCTAAAGAATCAGGTGGGAAGAAGGAAAGACAGTTAGTATTGCATTGCATTTTTTATTTAAAAAAAATGGTGTATCTGGAAAAGAAAAAAAAATGTGTTCAAAACCTGACAGTAAGTAGCTATCCTTTCTAAGAGATTTTTCTATTCCTTCTCTATTTTATTTCAGTGCAAAGATTTAGCCACCTCCTTGCTCATCTAATAAAAAAGACACACATTGCAACATCTAAGATCTTTACCTCAGAAACATTTCACAGCTCTTTTTATAATGTTACATAGGCCAGTGAGGTGAAATTGCTTTTAAAAATTAAGGCTTGACAGCTGAGACAATCCCAGCTGGACAGGAGAGCTGAATTCTCAGCAATCCAGAATGCATGTTATGTGTTGTTACCAGGGGAGATGCCATGGTTATTTATGGATACCCTGGCTTGTGCATGTAATAATTCCTGTGAGAGGCAACATAGGCCTTTCTATATTTAGATGGAGAAGGCTTTTAAAAGAAAAATGTCAGCTGTCGCAGTTCTATTTTTAGGGCCAATTCCAACTGAGGATTAATGCAAGTGACAGTTTTAGTCAAGTCAGCAGAACAATTGCCAGCTTCTCCTTCCACTGCAGTATAATATTATAATGTGAAACTTACAATACACTAGAATAAGATGCTTCTTGACACTGATGCATATAGAGCTCAGAGGATGGATGTGATGATATGAGATAAGTATTTCTTTAACTAATTAAGTTCAGGACATTATTGAGTGATTTTCATTATGACATTAACTTGAAAAGAAGAATCAGCAGATTCTAAAATAACCTCCAAGCCCAAAGGAGAATTGACAGTGAAACTTTCTAAACCCCAAACTCTTATGTAATACCCAGTTTCTCCCATCTTGCCAAGTCAGGATTGTCTACACCAGGGCTTTTCAACCTTTTAACCCATTGTACCACTTTTAGGATATGGCAATATCCGAGTACCACCTGTCGCCTAGCAAGGTGTCAAAAACTTGATGACCCCCCCNGGTAGTCCTCGACTTACAACAGTTCACTTAGTGACTGTTCAAAGTTACAATGGCACTGAAAAAGTGCCCCCCAAGCCACAGCTGAGCAAGACACTGCCTGCCCGCCCGGTGGCGCTCTTCCTCCTATCCAAGGTTTTCATTGTTGTGAGCATTTCTGTTGAGGATTGGCAGTGGGGGTGGGGTGGGGGGGTGTTTGGTTTTTATCCCCCCCCCCCGTCTGCTGGGTGGTTGCAGCAGGTTTTGGTCACTTCACATGACCCTGGGACACTGTGACCGTCATAAATATGAATCAGTTGCCAAGCATCTGAATATAAATCACAAGACCCTGGAGAGGCTGCAACATTCCAGCTGATTGGCACTTCTTCTGGGCTCAGCAGAAGCGCCAGGATCAGCACTGAGCTCCAGCTGGAGCCTGGCGCTGATCCTGGCGCTTCCGCTGAGCCCTGACAGCCCTGCAGCTCCAGCCATTTCTGGCTCAGGCTTGTGCGGTGCTGCCACCGGTTCAGCTCATTCCCCTCCCCCGCTACCACTTTTCTAGGATGGTCACGTACCACCTGCCAGGTGCCAATGTACCACAGGTGGTACCCGTACCACTGGTTGAAAAGCCCTGGTCTACACAGCTGAAACCAGTCCCCATAACCCTCTCTCCATAAATGTTTTGTGGGACACACTGGGATATTTTGGCACATACAGGTAGCTCTTGCTTACTGACTGCCTAGCGACCATGCAACATTACAAAAGTGTGAAAAAACCAGCTTTGTCACCAACTCTCCTATTAACAATTGTCACAGCATATCGCAATCACATCATGGACATTCACACACTTCACAACTGGCTTTCAACAAGCAGAGTTAATGGAGCACATAGAAATAAAATTGTAAGTCACAATCACATGATTTCTCACTTAATGACTGCAGTGATTCCTTTAATGACCAAAGGGAAGTGACATCATAAGTCTGTTGCAGCCATGTAATTAGCTACCAAGTGGACAATCCCAACTATGGTAAGTAAACGAGGATTACTTGTATTCACGTGTGCAAATGTATATCTATACCCACACCACATCCAAAAGTTATATGCCAAAGAATGTCAAAACCAGCACACACAAAAAACCATTAATGAAATTAATATCTATTGATTGAAAATAATTTGCTATAAAATAAGGTAGTCCATTTATAAAACAGACCCCTCTTTATGTATATGAACTGTTCCCATGCACGGAAACCACTCTTTTACAAACAGATGCAAACATCTATATTCATAAACATTTTCCTCCTTTCTAGTGGGGGGAAAAAGAGGGGGAAGTGTCCAACTCTAGGGGGCAGTGTTCATCTCTGTTTCTTAGCTGAGGGAGCCAGCATTGTCCAAAGACATTTCTGTGTCATGTGGCCAGCATGACTATATGCATGGAGCACTACTACCTTCCCACTGAAGTGGTACCTATCTATCTACTTGCATTTGCATGCTTTCAAACTGCCAGGTCGGCAGGAGCTGGGGCAAGTAATGAGAGCTCACCTCATTGCATGGCACTCAGGTCTCGAACTCAGGCTGTCAACTTTCCAGCTGACAAATTCAGTGTCTTTAATTGCTGAGCTAGTGTCCCTCCAACATCTACATGCATACAGCCCAAAGTCCTGGTGGGAAAGAGAGCAAGCAAGAGCTCATCCCATTCCAATATTTTCATCCTTTCTTTGTCCTCAAATCAAAGCTCATCTATCATTGCAGAGTTATCATTAATTAGTTTAATGAAGAGAAGGATTAGGGGTGACATGATAGCAGTCTTCCAATGTCTCAGGGGCTGCCACAAAGAAGAGGGAGTCAAGCTATTCTCCAAGGCGCCTGAAGGCAGGACAAGAAGCAATGGGTGGAAACTATTCAAGGAGAGAAGCAACCTAGAACTAAGGAGAAATTTCCTGACAGTTGGAACAATTAATAAGTGGAACAACCTGCCTCTAGAAGTTGTAGGTGCTCCAACACTGGAGATTTTTAAGAAGAGATTGGACAACCATTTGTCTGAAATGATATAGGGTTTCCTGCCTGAGCAGGGGGTTGGACTAGAAGACCTCCAAGGTTCCTTCCAACTCTGTTATTCTGTTAACTGTTACTGGTGTCATGAATGGGGAGCCATATAAATTAAATAAATGAATTATCCAAGATTCAGGAGGCTTATTTTCTTCAGTGAGGTGTTTTGATTCAATCACCAGAGTTTCATATTCATATTTTCAATGAAACAAGGTACCTCTTCAAAGACATGTGCATCCTGAATATTTCCATCAGCTCCAATTTTCATGCTTATTACATTCAGAAAAGAAGTGATACTGTTATCTGAATTATTTCCAAGTGAATCTTTTTATAAAAATTAGAAACACTTAAATAAATTAATGTAACCATAAAATATTCAATCATTGACAAACAAGTAATTACCAAATGTGCATAGTTTTTTTAAAAAAAAATAAGTGACATGGATTAAGCATTTGTTACTAAAATTCTACCTCATTTGGTTTAAAAACCAAAACAAATGGAAAAGCATTATGGCCATATTGCTTTTTCATACTAAATCAAAATGATATATGTTAATTAATTCTAATTAATTTATTTTTTATTATACTGTAAATTTTTACTCTAATTTCTTATGCACTTCAATTATTTTCAAAACTGGTTTCTTTTTTTAATCATATTCCATTTTATGGAGTGCTTCATTCAAAGAATATGATGAAAGGCTCTCCTTCCCTCTTGCTTGCTGTATAATTTCTGGGTTTTGCTCCCCAGTATTAAAAAGTACTTGTACTGGAGCTTTAGCCAGCTTTTAAAAGAAACTTAAAACTTTCTGCTTGATTTATAAAACACCTCCTTGTCCAAGTAGGTTTATCAAAGTGGTTAAGTGCATAGTACAAATATAAGACAGCTTATGAAGCAAAGATAAGCAACCCAATCATATAAGAAAAATTAAAAATTCTGTCCTTATCCCTATGGATGATATGTGTCTTTCTCAATCTTGGGTTCTCTACCCAAACCTGCAAGTTTGAGGCAGTGATGGGATTCAAATATATGAACAACCAGTTCTCTGTGTGGATGCTGCTTCTGGAAGTCCAACAAAAAATTAGCTACCGGTTCTGCCGAAATGGTGCGAACTGGCTGAATCCCACCACTGGTTTGAGAGGTCTGTGCAGTATCTCAACTGTTCCTAGCACTGAACTCTTGTGGACAGAGAATACTGAAATTGTTGTTGGAATCTGTTGAAACCTCTCTCCCAAATAATTAGGAGTCATAGTCCCATCACTGGAATCACTTTGGCCTTTACATTCCACACTCTCTTTAGTTCCTCTTTCAGACCATGGTACTTCTCCAGCTTTTTATACTCTTTCCTGATGGTGCTGTCACTCGTCAGCTCTACATCTACCACCACTGCTGTTTTCTGGTCCTTGTATCCTTGTCTCCTACCCTGATGTCTGCCTGATTGGCCAGTATCTGCCTTCCTATCTGGAAATCCCACAAGATCTTAGCCCTGTTATTCTGCACAACCTTCTGTGGAATCCCCTACCTGGTTGTGCCATTCAATGTATGTTGTTCCTACCTGCATGTTGCACCTTACCACTACATGTTGGACTGCCTCTGAGGTTTCTCTGCATACTCTGCACCTTGGACCCTGTCTAGTGCAATCAACCCCTGCAGAATGAATCTGATATATAGTGCCTGTTCTTGTGTTGCTATGATCTGTGCCTCAGTGCTATCTTTTAATCCAGCCATTTCCAGCCACCGGTAGGATTTTCCAATTTTAGGCACCTCAGCTACCTGTAATAATTTTTGCTTTTCTATTTACAGAATACAGAATAACAGAGTTAGAAGGGACCTTGGAGGTCTTCTAGGAGTTTGATTCTGTTGCTCCCGAGGACGTGGACAGGGTCTTGGGAGGGCTGAACGCAACCACATGTTTGTTGGATCCGTGCCCCTCCTGGCTGGTACTGGCAGCCCGGGAGGGTACACGAGCCTGGCTCCAGGGAATTGTTAACGCTTCTTTGCAGGAGGGCGCCTTTCCTGCGGCCCTTAAGGAGGCCGTTGTGAG
>NW_015386953.1:331594-343606 GCF_001527695.2 Protobothrops mucrosquamatus
CATCGGACCTGGCTACCTCCGAGACCGCCTTCTGCCTCAGATTTCCTCCCATAGACCGGTACGCTCCCACAGAGTGGGTCTCCTCAGGGTGCCGTCGGCCAAACAGTGTCGGCTGGCGACCCCCAGGGGGAGGGCCTTCTCTGTGGGTGCCCCCACCCTCTGAAACGAACTACCCCCCGAGATCCGGATGATTCCGGATCTCCTTACTTTCCGCCGCGCCCTCAAGACATGGCTTTTCCAGCAAGCGGGCCTGACCTAAGGAGGATTTTATTTAGGGATGATTTTAGGTATAATTTTAATTGGAACACAGCTTCGAATATTTGGTTTTAATTTGGTTTTAGAGGGGTTTTTATTTTTATTGATATGTGTATCTGTTTTAATATGCTGTGCACCGCCCTGAGTCCTGCGGGAGAAGGGCGGTATAGAAATTAAAATAATAATAATAATAATAATAATAGTCTAACCTCCTACACGAGCAGGAGATCTTACACCATTCCAGACATATGATCATCCAATCTCTTCTTAAAAACCTCCAGTGATGGAGCCTATATCTGACCAGTTAGCTCACTGGATATGCATAAACAATTAAACTGTTACAAAAGTAGCATTACAAATTATGATAAATTAAGTGATTCAAATTGTTTTATCACAATGGGTCTCTGTAGTCTATGTAATATTAATTTAGAAATGAAATTGTCCACAACTCTTTTAACATTACCCTAGATGCATTTAAACAGAAACAATCCATAAACCCTACATAAGTAATGTAGAATTAATACAAGAAACAGTAAGGTTGTTTTGGGAAGAGTGATTATGTATCAGATTGAGAACAGATCTATATATAGTAGTATCATTCTTTTCTGCTGTATCTGAACACAGTTTGTAATAATAATGGTCCAGATAGATTCTCTGGACTCCCAATAGTTCTGTGTCCTAAAATGCACTAAAAGGAAATGTTACATTTTCATAATGCAGCTCACTTTCCCATGGATTGCTAAAGACAGAAGCTCAAAAGGTTACAAGCAGAGAACTATGCAATTTTCAGACTGCCAGAGCATATAAGCAACAAACTATTGTAATTTAATTCTTCTTCCTATTATAAAATCTTTAGTGCCCATTCAGCCTTCTTTTGTCCTTGAGGTATGACATTTTCTCAAGCTACACTCAATTTTAATCTTAATTTGTAGGCTGGGTATAACTCAGTAACTGATGCTGCATGATTGAAATACCCATCCTTTATGTAGCTGAAATTGCAACTCCAATAGTGTGCTTCAGAACCCCTCTTTTCTGTTGTGTTTTGAATAGGAATAATATTCGCGCCTGCACTTAACATACACATTATTATTTCTGTATAATGAGTGCATTCCAGAATTGCATGAGAGGGAACTTTCTGCTCCTCTTCTCCCTCTCACAGCTTTTATACTCTTAAAATGATTTGGCAGCTTAGAGAACCATCTGGAGCGAATTTATGAAGTGTACATGGAGGGCTGCAGAGAGAGGGCAAACTGACTCTTCTCAATCCATCAGCATAAACTGGTATTGATTATTATAAACTGGATTTTGCCATTTGTGAACATATTCTGTCAATAACATTTTTGCTACTGTCTAAGTCGAGAAAAAAATGGCTAAAATATATTTTAATAAACAACCATTTCAACCGATCTGCAGACTACCAATAGTCCAGAGACCTGTTTCCAATGTAAGTGATATGGTTTAATGTACTGATTGCTTCAAGTACTTTGACTACTGGAGATTCAGTATTAGTGGAGATACAATTTCCTATTGTTATAGCACCTTTATAAAATAGTCTACTGTGCTCTATCACCAGTGATGGGATTCAAATATGTGAACAACCGGTTCTCTGTGTGGATGCCGCTTCCAGAAGTCCATTCTGGGCCTGGGCATCAAAAATTAGCTACCGGTCCTGCCGAAGTGGGGTGAACTGGCTGAATCCCACCACTGTCTACTGCCTTTTAAATGATTCTCTTGCTCTCACAATACAATTAATCAAAGATAAGGATAGTGCCCTCTCTCCAAGGCTTCCAGAAATTTCTAAAAACCTAGCTTTGGTTTCAGGCCTAGAGGTAATATATTATTGTATTTTTGGAGTCCTGTTTTGTTTAATTTGCATTGATTTTAAGATCATTTTTGGGGCTGTCTGTGGGTTTTTATGCTTTATCTCTTTTTATGGATTTTTTATTTGGGGGATTCTGTACACTACCCAGACTCCATTGGAGTAAGGCAACTATAACAAATCTGACAAACAGATAAATAACAAACTAAACCTCATGAATACGTGATCTGAATAATCATTATTTAATACATACATCATAGTTTAACAGATATATAGACAGAATGGAATGAGTAATAGATTTAGTATAAAACAAATGTTCCCTTGAAATAAAGGCATTTTATTATATATGTGAGTCCACAGGATTCATGCAGATTATTTTTCATTTAGTTGTTCATTGTACAGAATTATATATTCTTATACCGTTATTGCCATAAGTGGAAAATTAAGTACAATAAAAACAGGTAGGTTCAAGCCATTCCAGAACAGGGTGAATTATCAAAGGCTTGAGAGGACTTTAATATATTTTACTTCCTTTCCTGTTATGTCATAATGTTATCAGCAATCCATTGTCTGACGTTCTGTAATTTTTTTCTTGATATTTTTTGTCATTTGATGTTTTTTGTCAGTTGTTTAAAATTAAAACTTCCCATTATCCTCCTGAAACTACATCGAGCTAACTAGAAAGAATAGTTTGTCACAATAGTCAGGCAGAAGACTAGAATAGAGAGTGTGCTGTCTTTACTTTCCAAAATAACTTTTCTCAATATCTCAGGGACTGTTGAATGTGCTTCTATTTCAAAAACAGATGACTCAGATGGAGTCACTAGAAAGCAGGGTTCTTGTGCCAATTGGATACTTGGCTAGCAAAGTTGCTCCACTCTTGTTTTGTAGATTGCCTAAAGAGGAATTTCTTCAAGCAGAAAATACAATATTCTTAGTGGCCTTTAATAAGTTTCTGGTCTTTTTTTTTCTCCAATTCCCTATCCCCAATGCATTTAAGTGAGGGCGAATAACCCAGGAACCAAACTTAAGAAGCTCTATAGTTTATAATCCATCTAAATGAGTATGAAGTTTTATAATGATTGAAGATCATTATGCTTTGGGAGCCAAAGTCACATGGATGACTCCAGGTAGAATGTGTACCTGTATCCCACAGCTATCCTCATAAACAACCGTAATCTTCTGATATAGAATATCTGAAAACCATAACAATAATTTCATACCATAAAAGAAAAATATGTATCTACAGACCATAGCTATACTTATAACAATCTATTCTTCTGGAATAGTCAAAATAAGGATTGTTTGCTTGCTTTTTTAACTTTTAAATAAGCCCTGTTTCATAGGCTACATATTTAAATGCAATGATAAAGTTATTTCGTCTTTCACCTTTTTCGTATTCCAGCAAAAATCTTACAAAGTCTTTTCCCTTTCAAGCCCACTCCAAACAAGCAGCAAGGGTTTTACAGATAACTAGATAAACTGTACTCTGTTGTGTTATGACCACGGGTGGCAAAAAAGCAGATCATGTGACCACAGCAGCAGCCCAGCAGTGTAGCAGGAGCCAGTAGCACTGAATTAGTCACAACTTTCCCAAATTTAATTCCCGAGAGAGACATGGGTCCCAGATTTTGGGCACATTCAATAAACTATATTATTTGAGGTACATTGGTTCCAAATTATTGTTCTAAGATCATGACAACAAGTTTTAGTAGTATATAATGAGATGCAGTAGTTACTAGCAGATTAGCTTTGGAGAAACTCATGTTCAAATCCAGCCTCCCTCCGTTTAGCCATGAATTTGACCCTAGTTGATTTAGCTGATGCTGAGCTTGTCAGCTGCAAAGCTGACAGCCTGGGTTTGAAACCCAAGCACTGGGCAACAGGGTGAGCTCCCATTACTTGCCCCAGCTCCTGCCCACTTAGCAGATCAAAAGCATGCAAATGCAAGTATCTACTTGCATAGATAAATCAGTACTACTTTGGTGGTAAGATAACAGCATTCTGGGCGCCTTTGGTGTATAGCTATGCTGGCCAAATGGCCATGGAAATGTCTTCAGACAATGCTGGCTCCCTCGGCTAAGAAAAGGAGATGAACACCATGCCCTAGATTCAGACATGACTGCACAAGGAAGCCTTTACCTTAATCAGATTAGGTCAGTTTCAAAATTAGATTGCAGGGATGCCATCGGAATTTAGTCTGACATCCCTTAAACATTTTTGTAACTCTATTTTATAAATCTTTGTGAAGGTGCATTTAGTAGTAAAATAGGTGCCCAGAAGTAGTGATATTGATGTCACTTGATATTTCTTGCCTCCCTTTTCCTTTCTCTGTGGAATTAACATTGTGATTCCTTGCCAGCAGTAGACCCGGCAGCTGAGTCTGAGGAATCAGAGGAGGAAGAGGGGCCTGGAGTGACATCAGAGTCAGAGGAAGGCTCTGAGGAGCTCCAAGACTTACAGTCTGATGAGGAGCCTGGCCCCTCTACTCGTGCTCAGGCTGAGACACAGCTGTGCTGCGAGTCTGAGGTGGACACTGATGAATCACAGCTGGGAGATATCCAGGATGCACGAAAACGCTGGCAAGAAAGGAGAGTAGGACAGAGGAATGCAATGGGGCAGCTCCAAAGGCAAAGGAGAAGGCATTAAGAAGCCATGCCTTGGCTGCATAATAAAAGGGAAGGTGGGAGGTGCTGGTTGCCAAAGGCAACTGTTCGTGTTGAGGATCGAGTTTTTGTGAACTGTGTTTGTTGTCTTGGACATTGACTCAGATCTGTGAATAATAAAAGGGGATTGGTTTTTTCCTGCAGTTCCAGCCTTCTTGTTGGAAGAGGGGTTTCTCCTTGTGAGCTTAACAAGGACTCATGTAGGCTGGGACAGAACATTAACCAACCCCTTTTGTGAAATTCATCTCTCTATGAAAGAGGTCCCCAACCCCTGGTCCATGGATTGGCAGCAGTCTGCAGCATGCCAGCAACCAATCCATGCAAAAAAGTGAAGCCCCATCTGCGGGATGTAGGCAACATGCAAAACCACACCCCCTCTGGTCCACAAAAAACGTTTCTCCATGGAACCAGTCCCTGGTGGCCAAAAGGTTGGGGGCCACTGTTCTATGAAATCAACTGAAAAATTCTCATTGATTATAGGGACTCATATCTGCACTGCCTATAGCAAAGATATCAAAGAGAAGCAGTAAAAAATAACAGAACACCATTGAAGCAAATAAAAAATCCTACAATAAAACAAGTGGTAACCTCTTACCACCAATCCAAACATCTACACCAAAGACTACTCTAGTTTTTTTTTAAAAAAACCACTTCTCCCTGCTAATAGAAGGATGACAAAAAAAAGCTTGATCTCTCTTGACAGAAAGTTCCAAAGCCTAGAAAAAGTAATTGAGTAGGCGCTGTCTTGCATTGCCTCTAGATATATCTTTGATGGTGATAATCAAATAAAAAGACCTTTTCAGCATATTAAAGTCTGGACAGGTCATAAGGAAGAATATCATCTTTTCAAGCCATATAGATCTTTACACATTATAATAACACTTTGAATTTTGCAAAGGAAAGATAGGCAATGAATGGAGTCATCTATTTGCTGCAACTAGTCAATACTTTGGCTAGGACATTCTGGATCCATTGAAATTTCTGAACAATTTTGAAAGATAGATCCATATAAATCCATATAAATATGAACCAGCAGTGTGCTGCAGCTGCCAAAAAAACCAACACAGTGTTAGGCTGCATTAACAGAGGGATAGAATCAAGATCACATGAAGTATTAATACCACTTTACAATGCCTTGATAAGGCCACACTTGGAATACTGCATCCAGTTTTGATCACCACAATGTAAAAAAGATGTTGAGACTCTAGAAAGAGTACAGAGAAGAGCAACAAAGATGATTAGGGGACTGGAGGCTAAAACATATAAGGAACGGTTGCTGGAATTGGGTATGTCTAGTTTAATGAAGAGAAGGACGAGGGGGGACATGATAGCAGTGTTCCAATGTCTCAGGGGCTGCCACAAAAAAGAGAGAGTCAAGCTATTCTACAAAGCACCTGAAGGCAGGACAAGAAGCAACAGATGGAAACTAATCAAGGAGAGAAGCAACCTAGAACTAAGGAGAAACTTCCTGACAGTGAGAACAATCAACGAGTGAACAACCTGCCTCCAGAAGCGGTAAATGCTCCAACCCTGGAAGTTTTTAAGAAGAGACTGGACAGCCATTTGTCTGAAATGGTATAGGGTTTCCTGCCTAAGCAATATACTGCAATCCAAATGGAGTATGTGTCAGTATGACTATTTTATTATAAGACTGAAAATTTGTTTTGATTTTTCTTAAAATAGCCTACAAAACATATCCGCTGGCAAAATAGTATCGTGGGAGAGCATTTCTCTTATTCAAGCATAGTACAATTATTGTTTAAGTTACCTGCTGAGAGAGAGAGAGAAAGGGAGAAACTACTGTCAACCACTAACTCTATAATTATCATCTAAAACTATAATCTCTTTCACAATTAATCAAAATACTGATTTGTGAGTCAGAGACATATCGACTATGATGTTAAAGTTGATATATTTACATGTTCCTCAATAAATAAAGCAAAAACAAGCTGTGAACTTCACAGAAATGGCATGATTTTTGAAATGTCTTATTTCTACCTGTACAATTACTTATTTTAGTTATTTATTCAAATAATATTTAATACTATTTAGCTATAATGCAATACTGATGTCTATCACATGCTCTCTATATCTAGAAGTGTAGAAGGTTCAGTCAAATACTACCCAGGCCAGTACTTTAAAAAATATAACTAACATGAATTAGAACTAGATCTAATTTTGTGGCTGTCTTTCAGTTGAACCCATTCCTGAGGCTAATTAGTTCACAATGTTACAAAATGAAGTACAAAATGAAGTATATGGATTGCAAACAAAACAAATTTTCAAGAAAATGAAGCGTTCAAGTGCTTCTGATATTTAAATCATAAGCTTTGATGATTTGCCCACCCAATATACGCTAAGTGGCAACCAACGATTTTGAGGAATTCATTTGTTATGTGAAACTCCCTGATCCAGAGGTAATAGCTCGTGGTGCAGAGAAGATGATTTTGCCATTCACAGCACATTCTTGCCAGGCCATTCTCATGATCAAATTTTAAAGCTTTTGATTTTCACAGGTCAAGGACTTCAAATTTACAATTGTTTATGCACATGTAATACTATTGCAGGGGGCAGAGCTCACTGATCAGCTAAGAGAGAGTTCCAAATGTGATCAAGGTATTTATACAGATAAAAAATACTTATACAGACAAAGATAAAATACTAGACCTCAGCAGTAACTGTCAGCATGATGAAAGCCGCAAATGAAACCCAGCTGAGTGACTGAGCCAGTCATTCTGTCTCAATCCAGCCCACCTCACCATGTTGTTGTTGTGCAGAAAATAGGAGGAGGAGAATGTATTGGATATGTTTGCTACCTTGAGTTATTCATAGAAATACTAAAGGTGGGGTACAAATAAAATAAATAAAAATGAATAAAATAATCCCCTATGGAGGTTGTTGGTAGACCCCCAAAGTTTCATATTAGAAAGTGTAGAAAATAGGTTTTTAAAAAAACTGCATAATTTAATTCCCAGGCTATGGGACCATGCCAGGAAGATAGACAGAAAAAAGGACAAATGAATGGAGATTATTTTGAGACTGAATCCTTCACCAATGATGCACAACTTGTCTGATGAGCTACTAAAATAATTCATCTGTATTGAAGTAAGCAGAGCAGAACTAGCCCAATTTACAGAGCAGAACTAGCCCAATTTAATGCTCCAATTTAATGCTCCCCACAGCTATTTTGGAAAGGATATATAGGAAAACCCCACATGAAACCCCAGTAGGGACCCCAGGGGACAAGTGGATTAGTGAGATGGTTCTGCTATTTTTAACATTCCTTCATCTATCATACTTTGTTTTGGTTTAATTTTTATACTTTTTAATGTATTTGTTAACAAATTTGCTAATTTGTTGTATGCCATTCAGAGTTGCTTGTTTGTGAGATGGGTGGCTATATAAATTGGTTTAATAAATAAATAAATTGCCCCTGTGACTTGTTGCTGCACAGCCCATATTTTTTTTGTATTGTCAGCTCTACAGGGACATTGATTACCCTCTTTTATTTAAATTTCTTGGGCATGCTGATAACTTTTATTTGCATTTGCTGTTAAGCAACCTAACTACATTTATTTCTCTAAAAATAGCAACATTTTATAACATTATGCGTATGCTTCACCCACAAATGGTTGCCAACCGGTATTGATCTTAGAGGATAATTTTGCCTTGTTTATTTTACAGAGTGCATTTTCACTGGTCAATGGCCAAAAAAAGTTTATGTTCTTTTCTGTAGTAGCCACTCAGATTCACTTCTATCCGGATTTCACATGGGCAAGGTCTGGTGTGATGATTGGGATTTTTTTTCTGGTTTATTCTAAGATTACTTTTGGCTGGTTCCTCTGAGTAAATGGTACTCTCTAGGGCAGTGGTTCTCAACCTTTTTAATGCCGCGACCCCCAACCGGTCGTAAGTCGAGGACTAAACCGGTCGTAAGTTGAGGACTAAACCGGTTGTAAGTCGAGGACTAAACCGATCGTAAGTCGAGGACTACCCAACCGGTCATAAGTCGAGGACTTTCCCTGCCGGGGAGCGCCGCACATGTGTGGTTCCGCCCCCTGCGCCGGGCGAGGCATAGCTGGCAAGCGGCAGAGACGGAGCAGGCCGACCACCAGCTGGACCAGCCCAAGGGAGGTAAGGCACCCACCGGAAAAGGGGAAAAAAATGGCAGACAGCCTTGCTTGGCGACCCCCGTGAAATGGTCGATCGACCCCAAATGGGGTCGCGACCCATAGGTTGAGAACCGCTGCTCTAGGATACCCTCAGTTACCTGCTGGCTGGATCTTTGCATTTCCTGCCTTCTTTGGGTAGCTGGAGGAAGTGGTTTCCTAGATCCAAGGAGTTATTAATTATTCCTTGACCAGGGGATGATACTGGTGTCCTTAAAAGAGGCCACACTATATGCCTTCTTTAAAGGGGGACTATTGATTAGTACCTGGTCTTTTTTTTTAATGAAGATGGTTCAGAATCAACTACAGAGCACTCTGGGGATAAGAATTATCTGGACCCATACTAAACATCACTGGTTGCTCTGGTTGATAATTTTTGGCATGACTTGGACACAGTTGGTATGTCTATTTTGGTCTGGTACAACTTCTCATCAACCATGGTATCCTCCTGGACCAGTGATGGCGAACCTTTTAGAGACCGAGTGCCCAAACTGCAACCCAAAACCCATTTATGCATCATCGGGTGCCGGGTGGGTGTGGCCCATTGGGGGTGTGTGGCCCATTGGGTGGGCGTGGCTCTGGTGGTAACGGCAGACTGGGTGGGACTAAAAAGTTCAATCAATCAGTTCCAACTTTGCAAGATCTTTTTTTTCCCGCGAGAAGTTGAAATTGACTGATTGATTGAACCTTTTTTTTTTTTTGCACATGGCGGCGGAGGCCTAAAGTGAAAAGGTTTTATAAAACCCAGCTGAAGGCCTAGGACTGGGGTGACAGCGCGTGTGCCCACAGAGAGGGCTCTGAGTGCCACCTCTGGCACCCGTGCCATAGGTTCGCCACCACAGTCCTGGACTGTCTGTGGTGGTTAGAGATTGGGAGTAGTAGTTCTACTCCTATCTTGGTAGATGGTTCCAGTCAGTAGTGATAGAGGAGAAATCAACTTAGTAGCTCCTCCCTTGTACTGTACTTCAGGAATCAGTTTTCTCCCTGTTACTATATAAAGCCACTGAAAGATATTATTTAGCTATTCAAAATGATCCCAGGCTGCTCTGAGGATGGTGCCAAAATCCTATTTCAGTGCTTGGAGATTTTAATGTCTAGATGGGAGAGAACAAGGTAATATTGAAATGTAATAAAAATTAGTTGCCATGCGTACATTAGGATTTTCTTGTACTTCTAGAAATTATTCTGGAGATGGAGGCACTGTCCATGAAGAAGCAGGTCCATGGCTTTAAGTTCTCTTGGACTCATAATTCCTGTTAGAACAGTAGGTAAAGGCCATGCAGGGATGGATGAGAGTGATTAAATGCAGGTTTGATTGACGAGCTAGTTGTGTTTTTTCCTGGGACAGGAGGACCTTGTAACATGTGCCCTTATCATTGTCATCATGGTATTCTATAGGACCATATTTAAAAACAATCTGATAATTATTTGGAACAAAATGCAGCAACTCAGATGCTCACCAGCATCTTCCTACAGAAGTCAGTCTATTACAATTGTGGCAGAAGAAATAGATGATTGTTCCTCACTTTTGCAGGATTGGAGGGAGGTCAGACAATGGGAAGTGTTGTTTTTCAGTGGCAGTGCCAGAATGATCTCTGGTTGAGGTTAGATCCACGCTTACCTTGGACACCTTCCAGAAGATGTTAAACATCCAACACTTCCAAACACCATTTGGGTCATTATCTCTTTGTTGGAATTTTATGAATTTTCAATTTTTTTAATTTTGGTATTTTTTTAATTCTACTGGTAAGATACTCATTGTCTGTTGGATTGCAGTGAGGTAAAAAACTGAATCAATAATAATAATGAATACTGATACAAATAATACTTATGACACATAAATGTCCAATCTAGGCTATTTATGAGAATAGCAAGGGGCAAAACTCATTAAAATGTTACAGTATTAATAAAAAATTTGCAAATTTCTTGGAATGTCCTTACCTCTTCCTTGGTCTTTTTGGATATAACTCTTAGCCAATCACCAATCATGCTCAACACAGCAGCAAAATATGCAAGACCCACCAGAATCCAGAACCACACAACTGGTTTGTAAAAGTCAAAATATTCAATATCTGATCCCCCTAAAAAGAAATCAAATAAATATAATTTGTATTGGATACCTTTTACCAGTCATTTACATTTTTTTTACTATTTATTAGTAGTTATTAACTCATAGAACACAGGTAAGACCGAAGTCAACTCAACATTAAATCAAAAAATTGAATTATATTCCAAGCAAAGTTTAGAACTTTAATGCAATTTCAGTGATAAAGATAACTTGTTCTTAAATCAATAAGTTTTTGAACTGTGATTTGGTATTCCATGACTGTGCGTTCTCCTTTTCGGAAGCAAAAGCATCTGTTTTGAAACAGAATACTTTCTCCATTAAACTGGTAGAGTCTTACCCAGAAGGATCTGCCCAAATTACATTCTCCTTCTATAACAGCAAGGGCCAACCTATGATTTTACTTTCCATTTTTAATTTTCATAGAAATCAGCCTCCCACAGTCATATTAACAATCTATGTTCTTACCCAGTTTCCCCCATCAACTCCATTCAAACAACCACCTAACAAACCAGCAATGCCAAAAACCAATGACACCAATAAAAGGAGATCTGTGAACTTTCTAACAGCTCCCTCCAATCAGCCGGCTCCAACCACCAATTCTACTACGGTAGCAATATAGGAAACCAGCAACCTTCCTCTTCCTAAACCTTCCATTTTTATTTTATTTAGGTACTTATATTGACAGAGTCTTCAAAGACTGAGAATTAACAGTAATTCTCCCAAATTTTAAGAAAGAAAGGGAAGAGCTGCCAGCTACTTATTAGCATAAAAAACTGGTAAATATAGTTAGTAAGATTTACAATAGGCATTTATACTAAATGTGACAGGCGTGTTTCTCATGGAAAGAAGAAGAAGAAGAAGAAGAAGAAGAAGAAGAAGAAGAAGAAGAAGAAGAAGAAGAAGAAGAAGAAGAAGAAGAAGAAGAAGAAGAAGAAGAAGAAGAAGAAGAAGAAGAAGAAGAAGAAGAAGAAGAAGAAGAAGAAGAAGAAGAAGAAGAAGAAGAAGAAGAAGAAGAAGAAGAAGAAGAAGAAGAAG
>NW_015386953.1:343706-368052 GCF_001527695.2 Protobothrops mucrosquamatus
ATCTAGTCCAACCTCCTGCTCAGGCAGGAAACCCTATACCATTTCAGACAAATGGCTGTCCAGTCTGTTCTTAAAAACTTCCAGGGTTGGAGCATTCACTGCTTCTGGAGGCAGGTTGTTCCACTGATTAATTGTTCTAACTGTCAGAAAATTTCTCCTTAGTTCTAGGTTGCTTCTCTCCTTGATTAGTTTCCATCCATTGCTTCTTGTCCTGCCTTCAAGTGCTTTGGAGAATAGCTTAACTCCCTCTTCTATGTGGCAGCCCCTGAGATATTGGAACACTGCTATCATGTCACCCCTCGTCCTTCTCTTCATTAGACTAGACTAGACTTAATATTGCTTTCATTGGTTTTAATGCCCACATTTCTTGGGAGAAAGTATAAGGAAAATTAAAGGTCATAACAATTAACTAAGAGCATGTGAATACTGCAGTTAGGGAAGAATGCAATGGATAGTTTTCCTATATAAATATTAGTAAATTGAACAAGTGAATAAAACTCCATGAATCATCAAATCATCAATGGACAGAGGTACAATAGCAAAAAAAATGATGTAAAGATGGTATCATCATCATTTTATGATTTATGAATTGGGGATTAAAAGAGTTACGGAGGAAGGGAAAAGTGAAAGACGGAAATTACTCAATAGAAAGAAGGTTGGAAGACATTTCTGTGTTTTCTTTCCTTTTTTTCTCTTATTTTTAATCTTTTTTTCTAATTTTTCTTTTATGTTTAATCTTTTACTATATTGAAAACTCTAATAAAATATTCAATAATAATAATAAAATTATTGAAGAATTGAGACTCTTGAAAGAGTGCAGAGAAGAGCAACAAAGATGATTAGGGGCCTGGAGGTAAAACTTATGATTGGTTGTAGGAAATGGGTATAGTCTAGTTTAATGAAGAGAAGGACTAGGGGTGACATGATAGCAGTGTTCCAATATTTGAGGGGCTGCCACAAAGAAGAGGGGGTCAAGCTATTTTCTAATTTTCTAAAGCACCAGAAGGCAAGACAACAATGGATGGAAATCAAGGTGAGAACTAACCCAGAAATAAGGAGAAATTTCCTAGCAGTGAGAACAGTTAACCAGTGGAACAATTTGTCTCCAGAAGTTGTAGGTGCTCTTTCACTGGAGGCTTTTAAGAAAAGACTGGACAGCTATTTGTCTGAAATGGTATAGGCTTTCCTGCTTGAGCAGGTTGACTAAAAGACTTCCAAGGTCCCTTCCAACTCTCTTATTCTGTTACCATCATCTTAATTCCTTGGATCAACGCTTCTCTATCTCCACAACTTTAAGAGGTGTGGATTTGAAGTTAAAGGCCATACATTTTAAAGTTGCTGAAGTTGAGAAACATTGCCTTGGATAAACAGAAAGCTATTTTGTATGCTGCTCAGAACACAGAAAAGAATTCAGAAACTACTTGTCCTTCCACAGCAGGGGAACCAGTTACCGTATATTCCAGCTATGATTAAGCTTTCTATCATATTTGGCAAAATATTTGGAACTTATCATAGGTATAAGCCTGCTGTCTACTGAGATGGTGGCTTACTGTGATAAATTATGCTAGAATTTCCTTAAATATAGTACAGTAGATAAGAATCCCATCTGCAATACAGACCACAACCTAAATAAGGTGAAGGTAAGGAAATAAAATATTTCAGGGCCTGCAAGCACACAAGGCTCCATGTACTGACTCTCTGTTGCTTAGACTAGTAGTCAACAATTCTGACCATGTGGAGTAGGACTATAATATCTGGCTGGTGAAATACATGGCATGATACAGCACAGTTTTTTGGGAGGCAGGCGATGGAATATGAGGTTGTGTGGAAGGGAGCACTTTGAGGTGATACCCTTGGGAACTCAGGCCTGCTGCTGGAAGAAAGGGTTGTGTGGCCACCCCTTTTTCATGGTTGTCCCAAATTACCCAGTTAACTTCCAGTTTTCAACAAAAATGCCTGCTAGCATTTTTGCTAATAGGCTTTCTTAATGACCACATCAGAAAAAGGTCATAAGATTGAATCCGTCACATGATGATCCACTTTGCAATCATCACGACTGACAACCATAATGGATAGGTTCCACTAAGGACATAAGATGAGGGCTCCCTGTATTTTTGGCATTTCATGGTAACATGAGGTAAAAGCTCTCATGCATGTTTAATAGTACTTTCAATTACAAGTTAAGCAATTTGATTCATTCCAGTGAATTAGTGAAATTGCTAAAATCTTCCTCTTAATATTCCAGGCCATTGCTCCAGTCCTCAGGCAGTGGGCAATCCTATCATCAGCACCAACATATTAAACCTAAGAAGCAGTCTACTGACACTAATTTTGGATGTATTTAAATCTGGCGGGGCATAAATGCTGCAACAAATAAATAAATAAGGCAGAAGCATTATAAACAGAATGCATCAGACTTTCAAATAAAATCTTGGAAATGCAAACAAAACATTTAGTCTGCTATCAATAGTAGCCAAAACCTGCTTGGCAACCTGATCCTATGTTTTAGAGGTGATTGTACTATTTTCCAGCAAAGGCACCAGATTCAAAGATCAGTTAAACTAAACACTGATTTCCACTTCACACTTCTGTTTATCTAGGGAACAATCAGAGACTGAAAATCAGAAAGATATGATAGAGATACTGTAGATAAAACTTTTTATTTGAGTTCATTCTGATTCCTATTTTCTTGTACTTTCTGTCATCTGCCATAAATTGTTAGGGGGCGGGGGGGGAGTGGAAGTAAGCAATTGGCAGGTAGAGGGTAGAGATGAGCCAGAGGGGAAGAGGTGACAGGGTTGACAGAAAGCAGAGGTGTGAGAACCAGCTTGTTCCAGTCTTCCAGGCCGTGGAGCCTGGCAAAGGAATGTGAACTGCACCATCCGAGCGGTTCCCAAAACACCCATATGGCACACCATTGGATGAAGACAAACCGGTCAAGGAAGGAGGGCTGAGGAGAAGGGGAAAATCTGTAACTCTTTGCGAGGGAACATTAGTTCTAGCCTGCTTCTGCTGCAACCACTAATCCTTAGTAAAAGAGCCTATCACATCAATGAAATGGAGCCGAGGGACTTCCTTTCCTAAGGACCTAGTTGAGGCCAGCCTGACACTTTCTCCCTTTATCCATGCATTGAATGTAATTTTTTTTACTATAAACATAGTAAAATGATATACATTTTTCATGCTACCTTGCAAAATATGGGAAAGTATACTCCAGTTTGGGAAGTGCAAATTGGACAGTTCTTCTAAACACTCCAAGTATATTATACTTTTACAGCAAATATAGGTAATATCAAGTCCAATAAGCTAGGCCAGACTAAGAAACCAATGCCATATAAGTAGGTAAGGACTACGTTTAGTGTAACAGATACAGTAATAGACTCTTGCAAGTCATAATGCGATTCCCTCTCTCTGTGTGTGTCTTTGTCTTTGTGTGAACCCTGGAGAGTCTCTTGTCTGAGACATTTTCACAAGGTATTTTCCTTCCTCAGGCTCAAGTCCTGCTTATCTGACCTTCTGTCTTGTTAGTGGCTGTTTCTCCTGTCCTTCAAGGCAATTCCCTTTGCCCTTTACAGATAAACCCTTAGGTTTATACAACAATGTATAAATTCTTCTAACACTTATTTCTATTAAGGATTCTCCAAATGACCCTCAAAGGTCTTTCAGATATTTAATATTTTTTTTTACAAAACATCTAATAGTAGATGAAATCATTGTTGAAAGTTATCCAAATTCTTTTTATTTGCCTTAAATTAAAAGCTGACACACAAAATAGAAATAGAAACAATGTTAACATCCCAAATAAGTAATGTAATTGATTTGCAAGGAACAATTTAAAACTTTGATCATATTTTTTTAATGTAAATGTCTCTACTTTACAAATGTTTGAACCCGATTGTACTCATGCATAACTCATTTTTCATCCAAAGTCTCTGTCCTACAGAAGCTCCAATTTGTATAATTGTATTTGATACTTTCATTTCCATTATTTGCAGAATAATATTTCAAAATGGTTCATGTTTTGCTAAATTGATTAAAATAAAACACAGCTACAAATTTATGGGATGAACACGGCCTTGGTTAACTTGGATTGTAATCTAAATTAGAAATTGGACCAAATTAATGGTCTCTCTCTCTCTCTCTCTCTCTCTCTCTCTCTCTCTCTCTCTCTCTCTCTCTCTCTCTCTCTCTCTCTCTCTCTCTCTCTCTCTCTCTCTGTGTGTGTGTGTGTGTGTGTGTGTGTGTGTGTGTGTGTACCTGGCCTGTAGAAGGGAAGGTTACAAGTTGCTCAGGTAAGACTCTCTCACCTAGTAGCAGCTTACCAACCCAAAAACATTTCCATTTACCAGTACAAGTGCACACCCTTCCCCACCTGCCAGCAGCCACACCTGGACCCAAAATCATTTGTGCATGCTACTTACCAGCCTGCCTGATTGTGAGCTGCCTAGGATTTGCCAGCTTCCCCAATGACTTTGGTTGTAGGAAGGAAGTTGTGAGGTCCTCACTTAATGATCCCAATTCTCATTTAATAAGAGCAACAGGGATTGCCATGATGGCCATAGCTAAGCAATGTGACATCGTGCTTTGTGACCACATAGCTTAATATAGAAATTCTTGTCCCAATTACCTTCATTTAGTGAGGACTTCCTTTAAAAAAGTGCCATGACACAGTAAATCTGCTCACATGGAAAGAGTCTTGTCCTACTAAATGAGTGAATGCTCCAACACTGGAAGTTTTTAAAAAGAGACTGGACAGCCATTTGTCCAAAATGGTATAGGGTTTCCTGCCTGAGCAGGGGGTTGGACTAGATGACCTTCAAGGTCCCTTCCAACTTTACTATTATTATTATTATTAATAATAATAATAATATAGAGCAGAAGGCAACTTCTTGTTAACTCCCACTTTGTATACCTTGACTTGATGCAGGAAACCAAAGTTTTCTTGGTGACACCAAACCTTTAGTCAGTGGTTTATTTCTAGAATTTCTTTCCCTCAATGGGGATTGGCCTTTCATTGGGAGTACTAATGAGAACACTACTTGTGCTCATAGCTCCTTAACTTTATTGCCTAGTTGCTTATAATTTCTCAATATTGTACTCAGGTTCTTTGTTGTGTCATCCGTCCCAATGTGAAGGAGGAGGAAAGGGTAGTAATCTGTGGGCCTAACTCTGATTTTAAACCTAGACTGGCTGATGAATCTGCAACAAGCTCAAACCCTTAGACTCCACCCGACTGTTCTTCTGCACGCTGCTTTGATTTGGAACTATTGTAAGTCAAACTTGATGAACTTGGGGGGGAAATCTGTCTCTGAACTGGGAGTGCATGTGTTTGCAAGTCTTTTTGGTAAAGCGAATAAAACCACCCCTTCTTTGAATTGGCCTAGAACAAAATTATTTTAGGTTTCTTTCTTCCATGAAAAGACATTATATTTACACCAGCAATTCAAGTTATAATTTATTTTTCTCTCTCATACACTAAAAATTACAGTATAGTAAATCTGAGATTTCTCATTCTAATGTACCTAAAATTTTGCGGTTGTTTTTAATTACACAGAAGACTGAAGCTTAAACGTTTTCTATTTTCTCCCATTCTCTTTTTAAAACACTTAGGAATTTGAAATACAGTATTGGAGGTTATGATTTTGATTTCAGTGGTGTTGTCTAGGTAGTTCTGTCTAGTTCATGATAACTGATCTTTTCTAAGATAAAGCATTTCTTCCCTTAGCCTGGATGAGCAACAGGAAGCAACCTGTTAGTTGATTTAGAAGGGTGAAGGGACAACAGCAAAGACTCCTGTCAATACCTTAGAAGTTAAGCATATGATAGGGTGTTTGCCCTGCCTGGAGACATGAGCAAGAGACGGAGCAACTTCCCTTGCTGTGAGAAACCATCTCTAAGCACGTTGGGCTCCAAATCCCACCTTCTGCCATTTGGGTTGTCCTACTTCCTTCTCTACTTGGGAACTGGTTCTTCTTGAATCCTTCCTCTTTTCCTCGTTTCCTCCCTCCCTCCCATCCATCCATCCATCTATCCATCCATCCATCCATCCATCCTTCCTTCTATTTCAAAAGATGGCAAGGTACATCAAAAAGAAGAAAAAACAATTAATTGCACAGATGCACAGAAGCTATACTAATCACTGTGCTTTTCTTTAAATTAATGAAAACTATAAAAACAGTCAGAGCTGCAGGGACAAATTATTATATTAATGTATAATGGTAGAGACTACTAATGTACTTGGTGCTCCAGTTTCAGTTAAGTGGCCTTTGGTACATAATGTTTTTACTATAAACATAACCAGGAAATGTATAAAAACAAGACAAAAATAATGTTCTTGCTCTGAAAAAGACATCAGTTTTAAAGCATGTGGTACTAGGTTCATTTTCCCATAATCATATTAATGCATGAGAGGCACTGACATTTTCAAAATAGGTATAAAACCCAGTGTATATCTGATACCTTTATACATAGGAAAAAGTAACATTCAGACTAGAAAAAAATATGTTACTGAAACCATTTTCATCTTACAAACTAAATATGTTTTATATTCAAATATAAATATAAAATATAACAGCACACCATATCCAGACATACAAATACTGGCTTTTATGATCTATCCCATATGTATTAATAACAAGGCATGAGTATGAGCCCAATTCTCAAGCTTATATTCTTTCTCTGCCTTCTGTAAGCAGCTCATATGGCAACAACATTCTCTTATGCAAATTGATTGATTATGTGTCATCTTGTATAATATGTAGTAACAACATGAAAATAAATCTGCATAAATAAGAGAATTGCTGGAGGTAAGAATTGTCAATTGAACACAGACAGGTAGGAAAACTGAAGAAGCAATGTAGATAGATCCATTCATCTATGCATAGTATGGATCTATCTATGCACAGTGTTATTTACAAGATTATTACACTACCATGTAGATGTGATACCCTCTTATAAACCACAAATTATATAGAGATCCTAATTTTTTCTAACTTGAATATTTAACAGAATCTTAGTTTATCTTAGTTTCCAGAGAGGAGCTGCAAAAGAGTGCCCACAAACATGAAATTCCCAGATAACAGCTGCATATTGAATGAGAAAACTATTGTGAAATTTCCATGAGAGCACTGAAAACTCATAAGATTTAGGGACTTTTCAAGATATTGTCCATTTTTAAAGCTTGGATATTGACCTGTAACATCCATCATTCAGGCAATCTCATATACAATAACACCTAAAAACATGATGGTACCTTATTTTACTGCTTTAAAGTTAATTCTTTAATTGAATTTAATTGAATGTTACTCTTTCTCATGGAAAATGTTTGGTAAACTTGAAGCAACTTTAAGATTTGGGACATAAATAGATCTTTGAATGTAGCAAATGTTGCACTCAAAAGGTCTCTACTTCAATTCTAACTGGGAGACCTAGAGAAAACACCAGTCTGGTACACTGGAAAAAAATACTGCTAGATCAATACCAGGCTTAGTGGAAGTGTCCCATGCAACAATATACACTGAGAAGGCATTTATGTACATAATAAAGGTATATGGTTTATTTTTCCATACAGAACTTGGTAAAATATTACCTGCAACGTAATCACCAAATCCAATTGTTGTTAAGGTGATAACTACAAAATAAATTGCATCTAATGTATTCCAGCCTTCTATGTGCTTGAAAATGACTGCCGGAAGAGCAACAAATAGAACGCAGCCAAACAGTATGAATATTATTGTTGATATTATGCGGATCTTTGTCTGACTCACATTCCATTTCTGTGGTAAGAAGAAAGAATAAACAAGGGGATGGAAGAAGAAAGAGAAAGGGGGGGAAGAATCCATTATTAGTAAAGTAATATTATTTCATGTATGTATATATAGGTATGCATTTATAAAATGGGTAAATATTTTAACTGAAACCTGGGTGACACCATCTGCAAATGTTTTAAATCAAAATAGACGGCTAAACAGTTCTAATAGTATGATCAAAGGGTGACAGAATAGATTGAAGCCATTGCAAAATCACAAGTTAAAAAAAAGTTTTTTCAACATTTTTCTGTAAAGTATTTATAGCAGATATGCAGTGGCTCTATAGGAATATTTTATCACTATCAAACCCACCAAGCATACATGGAATTGTTTATGGTGAAAACAAAATAAATGGGTAAGTCTTCATACAAGCATTGAACATGAACTTTGTCTGCTCCCATGGATAATTATCTAGGAGAATGTAATTGCTATCAATGGGATTCAGTGCCAAGTAACTGTCCATAAAATTATAACCATGTGCAGTGAATAAATAGGAGCAGAGGGAAGCTAAATTTCAAATTTATTCTCATTCTCTATCATGTATAGAAACTTCAAGATTCATCATGTCAACAAACTTCTGCAAATAGGCAGAAAAGGGAAAGGAAAAAAAACAGTGGATAGGTGATGTAAATAATATTTAAATGAATATTTATTTGAATGCATTTCACTATAAATCATTTATACCAAGAATAATCTACCTTTCTTCAATAGTTCCACCTGCAATAGGTAAGAAAAGCTATTCACAGCATGAAGCTAACCTACCACAGTTTTAATTATCAAATTTTATATGCAGTTATCCAAGAACGGAAGGATTCTCCCAATAAAAAGTATAAAATTTTCTTAAGAAAAAAATGTTCTGATAACAAAAATACAAAATTGTATGTCATACAAAATGTTCATACTTTTTTCATGATGGCAAGAGTTGCATTGGTTACATAAAATACTCTAATCTGATTTCAATACATTTTGTATTCAAGTAATTTATTTCCACTGATAATTGTGCTGAATATCAGTCACAGAATGTTCTTCATTGTAACATAGAACTTAGAATCACAAGGCTGGAAGGGACCTCAGAGGTCTTCTAGTCCAATCTCCTACTCAGAGCAAGAGACCTTATGCCATCCCAGTCAAATCGCTGTCCAGTCTGTTTTTGAAAATCTCCCATGCTGGAGCATCCACAACTCCAGGAGGCAAGTTATTCCATTAATTAATTGTTCTCCCTGTCAGAAAAATTCTCCTTATTTCTAGGTTGCATCTCTAGTAAGCTTCTACCCATTACTTGTTTTATTGAACTGTTGATAGTTTATTTAGGAAGATGTTATACATTTGAAACAGGATATTAAATACAGGTCAAAAAGCTGAAAGGGTTTCTGCTTCTATGGGAAGACCTGGAAAAGAGTGTACCTGTAAAATTACAAAAACAGGACACTCTTTCAAATACAGCAAACATTTACCAAAAGATATTTTGAGGGAAATCCCATCAACTCTCTACCTGATTAAGAGAATCACATTGTGCCCACAGCACAAAATTCTGTCTCATAGACTTAAGCTACCTTCATAGACATACTCTTTAGGATCTCTTAATAGTATTATAATTGGAGTAGGACCAATAACAACAGCAATAGCACTTAGACTTATACACCACTCCATAGTGCTTTACAGTACTCTCTGAGCAGTTTACAATATAAGCATTATTTGCACATTGCCCCCAACAATCTGGATCCTCATTTTACCAACCTCAGAAGAACGAAAGGCTGAGTCAACCTTGAGTCGGTCAGGATTGAACTCCTGGCAATGGGCAGAGTTAATCTGCAATATTCCTTTCTAACCGCTATGGCACCACAGCTCATACAACCAACTGGTGTACATGATCTCTATCATCATATGTTTGCTCTAGGAAAATCTCTGTATCTCTCAAATGGACGTAAGTCATGTGGAAGCTCAGTAACTATCACTGATTTGTATTTTGCCTGAAGAGAACGTGGAAACTATACAGGTAGTTCTCGACTTATAACCACAATTGAGCCCAAAATTTCCATTGCTAAGCAAGACAGTTTTTAAATGAGTTTTGTCCAAGTTGCCACAGTTGTTAAGTGAATAATTGCAGGTTTTTAAGTTAGTAACATGGTTGTTAAGTGAATTTGGGTTCCTCATTGACTTTGCTTGTCAGAAGGTCGCAAAAAGTGATCACATAACCCCGGGATACTGCAACCATCATAAATACATGTCAGTTGTCAAGCTCGCTTTCAGTGTGGCTTGCCTCCTGGAATATAGACTCCTGGACGTCAGCCATATATTTACTATGCTCTTGGCACAATATAGAAATATTTTCCAATTGCTTTTTCAAGATGTTTTCAGATTTTTCCATCTAGCCTAGAGCCCAGGTTATTCTCTGAATGTCTCCCATACACAAGCTAACCAAACTGGAATGTCTTAGGTCAAACTAGATGTTTAGACAAATGAATATAATTTAGGGCCCTCAATTTATTTGCTTGGTTTGAAGAGTAGTTGGGAAGCTCTGTTAAATTCAAGACCGGTGAAAATATTAGCCCTCTGTTTTTTTTCTTTTGATCTAAATCACATCCCTCTACCCCCACTATTATCATTTCTACAGACATGCACATATAAGCCATGTTGGCTTAAATGTCTATTTGGACACATGGACACACAACTCCTGATGCTAAATAAGAGGGCATTTAGAGGTGAAAGGCTGTTAGTGAACAATTAAATGCTTCTTCTCTTTTTCCATCAATGTTTTTAGTATTAAAGTGGACAAGGACAAAGATGAATAAGAAAGAGAACATGTGTTTTCATGCAACACTGAATGTATTTTAAAATTAAAAATAATACAATATACACAGTTTACTTTATGCCAGACTTTTAACCACGAATACATGACCAAAATCAAATATCTGTAATAAAATATTTTCAAAATTACAGAACTAAATCATATTTCAGAACAATGTATGTAGCATACTCACAACAAATGTGTCTTCTACTTTGGCAATCCCTTTCCCAAATATGGTCCCTAGTTGATCTCCAACTCCAGCCAACAGAAAACCAAAGAGAGGGATTCCCAGTAAGGCATAGATGATACAGAATATTTTTCCACCTTCTGTACGTGGTGAGATGTTCCCAAATCCTAAATTACAAACAACTTGAGCTGTTGATAAATCAGTTAAAGGCATTAAATTACACATCTAATTAGTACTGCAGATAAGGACACTTTTTAAATATTCCATAGGAATATACGATCCCATTAATTAACAGACTAATACAGAGATTCTACACTAATTGGATTGCTAAATTCATCTCAAATTGAACTGCATTGGGGATTCTTCAAAGAATCGGACTTTTTAAAGCAAGTGAAACAAATAGTGGAAAGACTCCATTACTCTCTTCAAAATGCAATATCTATACAGATTAATTCAGAAATATATTCAATTCATTTCAGAGGTAAAATTTTCTTATAAGTAATTTTCAGTAATATACTGAAAACTCAGAGAGAGTTACTAAATAATGTACGGATTGGTAGCTACTGTATAAAATAAGTTTCTGGTACCACCTACCACACTATTTCAAATTCTCTTTTTCCAGTGACCACTCAGCCTGACTATAAGATTTACAACTTTAATTGCATATAACAATAGCACTTAGACTTATATACTGCTTCACAGTGCTTTACAGCCCTCTCTAAGCGGTTTACAGAGTCAGCATATTGCCCCCAACAATCTGGGTCGTCATTTTACCGACCTCGGAGGATGGAAGGCTGAGTCAACCTTGCGCTGGTGAGCACCGAACCTCTGGCAGTTAGCAGAATTAGTCTGCAATACTGCATTCTAACCATTGCACCACTCCGGCTCTTCATATAGACTGGATGATCACCTTCCAATCTTATATTCTATTTTCCTCCCCAAAATTGTTGTACAAATGACTGCATATCTCTTTTCTATAAATGATATGACTTAAGACTCAAGCAAGATATCAAGGTCAGTAATGTAACTTTTCATATATTCCTGCCACCCTCCAAGCTTCCAAGCTTACTGAACTCTTAAAGCATTTTAATTTTAAAAAGAACATACAGCTAGCATGTTGCAAAGGCCTGTCTTAGACATAACCTGTATTTCCAACAATACTTCTCACCTCCAGATAGATTTCAGAGGCATACTTAGAAAATAAATTATTGGAACTTCCAGTCCAATGGTTTAGATGCCTTCTGGATCTAGGTCTTTATGTGGCCACATCACAATATATCCTCAAACCACAAATATCCCCCCTGCCCCCCCTAAAATTTAGGGAATCACAGAGCTTTTGGATCAAAATTATCATATATGCTCTTAGTATCGTGCTTACATCCATCTCCATTGTAACTTTTTAAATTGAAAACAGCAATAATCTATAATCTATTTCTTTTCGTTTATCTTCAGTTGCTATATTGATCAAATCGGTTAAACTGGTACTTTGCCTTCACTATATAATCATATAGAGTGTTACTGAGGTTGTTATCTGGTACTGTTATTTTGCTTTCTTTAACTTTTGTAAATGATTTTGTTTCTTTCATTTTGCAAACATGGTTTTATGATTTGAACTTCATTTAGTACCTATCCAGCATTTGCTGACTGAGCAGTTAGTCTACTCAGTCAGCAAATGCTGGATAAGTGCTAACTGAAGTTCAAATCCATTTTGCCTACACAGTATATACAGTAGTCTGTTTAATTTGGTGTGGTCCATCTCATAAAATCTAAAATTCTTTTAGATTGTTATTTATTGTAAAAATTGGATATTTTTTTTACAGAAGTGTATTAGTTTGTCTCCTGGTTCAACGCATAAACCAAGTCCAAATTTTTAGATTATTGTAGATGCTATTTTATTACCATACTTGGCATTCTTATCTCCTATAATTGACATGTCTTTCTTTGTTTTTGTGTTGATACAGTGCCACAACTTTCCATGAAACTGTTCAACTTCCACCTCGCCTTCATCTGAGATTGAAGCATAAACCAATTTGTAGACTGGCTTCACCTGAGCTTGAATTTTCTATCATTTTTAGTTGTATCCAAGTACCAAGTTTATTTTTTTTATTAACAATGATGGCTCTTCCATTTCTTCTATAATGTTCTTGTCCATAATATATCTGATGCTTCTCCAACGTGAAGCAACCATTTCATCTATTTCAGTTCACTACTTCTGTTCTGACATTAGGTTTATCTTGGTTCCTGATTCTGATATTCCTTGTACCAATGGTATGTTTATTTTGGCAACAATGAACTTTCTTTTTGCCTCTGGCCAGAGTATTTCACTCAACACCTTCTGATCTTGGGAGCATATCTTCTACTATCATGCTGACATTGTTCTGGTTATGAATGTCCATTCGCTTTTCTTGGCAGAATACTGAATTGGGTTTTCATTTCTTTATTTAGTGGATCCTATTTACTCTGGTTCCTTCTCTACTATCTGCTAGGATGGGTGGCCCTGCTGGAAATGTACTTTGCTGATGGCATAACTCCTTGATTACCACAAAGTAACAGTCTACAAAGGAGTGCCTATTTGCACCTGAATAAGCCATTGCCTATTTACGATACAGGGCTTTAAATGGGATATTCATTGCCCTCTGATTTCATTAATAAGTTAAAAACAGCAATAGGAAAATTGATAGAATAACAGTATGATACAACATTAAAATAAACTAAAGGTTGGCAGTGGAATTGTTATCTAGAGAAGTGTTGGATTTTCCTTCAGGCTAGACAGCAGAGCAACCTACTATGCAGCTTGCATAGTAACATTGTTATAGGTACAGTCCTAGGAGCTCCCTACTTGGCTCACTTGGGAGAACTTACCATATCTAAAATTCCCTGTGATTACATACAACTGCCAAATGTATTATAAATCACCTGATTATATTATTTCAACTATTCATGTCTTCTGAATGATAAGCATTTATTTTAGTCATCCAACATCTCCAGATAATATTTCTTATCAAAGAGCCACTCAGAAATATTTCCCCATTCTTATTAATCTCTTGCTATACCTTTGTGATTGGTTAACTGCTTCTCAGTATATCCAGTACAGAATTTTAGGAAACCTTAGAGTTGTCCTAAGTATTTCTTGACATAGGCAGGGACTATTTAATGACTTTATTAGGACTCTCATATGTGGCCTGCAGAAATGATCACTAGATGAATATAAAAAGGCATATAAAACTATCTCTTTGCTGATTTCTGCTGGTCTTTGAGATTTTTGCAAAGTCTGATAATTCTACACTTTATCAAAGACTACTTGCATTAGAGTATTTTGGCAGTGGCATTCGTTGTGTGTCTGTCAAAAAAAAGAGGTAGGTGGCAGAAGCAGCATTCCAATATTAAGTCTCCCCCTCCTCCGTTGGTATATGTGATGTCAATTTGCAGTGTAACATGTTCTTTGCAATTAAATTTGCTTGTTAATTATAACTGTTAATCATTAAAACAGAGCTGGAGTTAAGGACTTCTATTCAATAAAGTAGGAAAAAATGAGATTTCAATATAAGAGCTATTGTAATCCAAAGGCCACACAATTTCAGCACCAAAGCTTATTAAAGAGGAGTAGAATGACATTTCTAAAAGAAAATGGGTAACTGGTTATTTGTGAGAAGTTCTCCTAACTCAGTTTTAGGAATAGCAAAATGTTTGTGCTGTATTCCTGTAAATCCCAGGAGAATGAAATAAATGGTTATACATTTAAAACACAGCTGTCCTTCAGACAATGCAAAACAAATCACAATTTTTTAAAAAACATATTGTATCTAATATTTAACTTTATATTAATTTATGCTCCAATAAAATTTTTTAAAACCTAGATATTTTGACTCTACAATGTCATGATTTGTCAGGACACCTCTAAGATTTTCTTCTTTACTTCCATCATAACCTATTTTAATTAATCCAGATACAGAAAAATATAATATATAGAATTTACATTTCCTAAATATAGCAATCTACTGGCCATATGATCACATTTAAAGGATATGGACGGCAGCATATGATAAGCAGAAATACTGTATTTGGTTGTCAGAAACAAACTGCTCTGTTACCAAAATCTTATTCTTTTTATATACTGACAATACAACTGAATTTTGTCTGGTTATAAGAACACATCTTTGTTCAAAGGTCAAGGACAATTTTTTCATTAAGGAAACAGGGCCTTACTACTTCCTGTAAATCATTAAAGCACAGGAAAATTAGAGAAAGAGCAACAGTAATGGAAGACAGTAATAGTAAATTTTAATGACTTCTAAATGGCATCAATGTGTAAAGCAGAAGAGGGCAAGAAAATAAAGGTTATATGGCATGATGCCATCAATCCTTAAAAGTTTAGTTATGAACGTCGCATTTTAATTACTCTGTTAAAGTAGAAAATAGTTGAAATCTGTCACTTTAATGCTTTTTATTTTACATTATGAAAGCTGAAACCATTCTCACATCAAATCAATTTTGCAATATCATCGCAATTATCAATGCAATCAAATTCAAAAAATATGTTTACCCACACATAATAAAAGAGGAAACACAGCAGAAAATAGATCTGTGAAGAACTTTGGATTCAAAGGCAAAAAGAGTGCGTGGGGAAATGTAAGTATATCCTAGAGTAGCTCTTGTACTTTTTAAGAGCAGCTTTGTCCTGCCACTCAATCCCTGAAAAAGTTGTGGATCAAATCATCCATAGCAGGTGGGAAGAAAAATGAAATGCAAGAAAATGTGATCACTGTTTCTCTATATAGGGCTTGTTCTTGAATCATAGCAGTTGTTGCATTTGCTCATCTATTGCTGATCTATAGTTTCTGCATTTCTTGTGGATCTGTGTTTCTCAACCTCAGCAAGTTTAAGATGGCTGGACTTCAACTCCCAGAATTCCCCAACCAGCATGCTGAGTGGGGAATGCTGAGACTTGAAATCCATACATTTAAAACTTGCTGCAGTTGAGAAAATACTGGTTTAAATGGTTCATTCCTGTCTATATAATGAAGCCTGACACTTATTTGAAAATTGTTTGCTCAAGTATTTACTTTTTACTTGTTTCTTTTCAGGCTGATGTGGAAATCAAATGTTCTTAAGTATTTACTGGTGTCATTGTGATCATGAATATTATCCATACAAGCTACTGTAGTTATATGACAATTCACAATTTATCTTCACGTGAACCATATTTTGTCACTCATAAATTGGATAAGCCACTCAAGGATGTGACTCACATCCCAAAGTGGCTAACATCCCAGAGTAGAAAAACTTGCCAGAAAATGGTATCATTGATATTCTCAATGGCCAGGACCATGGTTCAAAGAAGAATCAAGTATTTGAGATTGAGGGGTGAGGAACAATACATTGAAGGTCCTCCCATGCTGTTTTCTCATGACTTCCCCAGAGCCCCATCCCCTTTTTGAGCTCTCTTGTTTAAATAGCTGGCATACAGCAAATTTTCTAAGATTATTCAAGTGCAATTAAACTGTCCCTAGTGGAGTGACAATACTTTTGGTATACCACAGGAAGTGAGAACTATTTATTTTTGTTCTATCTCTATGTCTTGAAGACTCTAGAGTAGTGTATGCAGAATCCAAACTGCAGAAAATTAGAATATATGAGAATTAAACTTTTATAATTTTGCAAAATTCTTCTCTTGGAGGCTCACACCAGCTAAGCTGGAAAATTTGAGTAAAAATACCTATGCCAGTTTATCTCAAATACATCTTCACTAGGTGGAATGGAATTTACTTTTAGAAAGAGTCTGCTGCTGAAAACAAATTCCACAGAGGTGTGCACAAGCCACCCTTAAGCTCTTTGGGAAAGTAGCAGGATAATAAATAAATTAATAATCAAACATCAAAAACTATCATCATTTTTTAAAAGACAGGTCTAGAGGTGCCTTGTTCTATTCATAATTCCTAATGCAAGTTTCCAGTCATGCTTAACCAGATTTCAAAATACCAATATAATCTCTATGGATGAAGGACCCTACACTGTAGGACAGGGGTGTCAAACTGACAGCCCACGAGCTGGATTTGTCACTGCAAGCCACGCCCACCCCGGCTCCACAAAGGCAAAAAAGTCACAATATGTCATGTGACGTGATCGAGTTTGACACCTGTGCTGTAGGAAAATGCTACTGTATCATTGGGATTTATCTATCAGAAATTTATGCACTGAATTTTCCAATACACTTTAGAATAGTTCTGTCAATTAAAGAATAGCAGTAGATACCAGAATAATATTAACAAATTAACATAAATTGAATAATTTGAAAGACCAATTATTCTGAACATTTTTGAAGCAAATAAAATAAAACTATCATATTGAAAAGAGAACAGCAGTAAATTTTAACAGTGATGCAAATCAGAGAGATATTCTCCAAAACAATCCCATCTCTTAGATACCACTAGCACAACAGCATATGGTTGAACTACAAATAGCTGTATAAAATAAGAGTGACAAGAATATGAGCTTCAGGGGGGCATGTTTCCTTCATTACACATCCTAAGTATCTATTATATGAAGTTAAGTGACCTGATGACATTGCATTTACTTCAAACAAAATGACAGTGGTATAATAATTTTCTAGTGCTAAAAAGAGATTGCTGCTAAAAGGGGGAAAAAACCTGGCCCTTGTTAGAGAAGAAGAAAATTTATGCTTCTCAGAAAGGTAATACAAATGTTCTTCATTAAAGAAAACAATGAAGAGAGATTATCATTTGTGCATGAAGTCTATCTAGACTTTCACTTAATTCAGAAAAAACCCTATCACACTATCTGACGGTTACAAGATTTGATGACACTTTATCCAATGCTTGCAGGAAAAACCTTAACCAATTTAAGCATACATACATATATGACTTCTGTTGTATATTTATTGGTCTTTGTTTTAATAATTTTAACTTGAAAATTCCATATGTCATTAATTCACCAATTTGTGTAATAATGAGTTTATATACATCACTGATTTGGTTGAAATAAGCAGTATTTTTATGCTGAACTCTGTGCATGCAACCTGTATGCTATATACTCTGTCAATTCCTTAACCCCTTAGCTATGTGACTTAAAGTATATTCTGTATCCAATAAATATTTGTGAGTTTCCTGCTATTTACTAATAATGATTCTTTACTCCTTTCCAGGCAGTCAGAACTGAAACGACTGCCAAAACAAGGTCCCTGAGAAATCAGAGGGTAGTATGAATCTATTCAAAATATCTCTATAGTTTGCAAAAGTACAAATATGTTTTTAAAAAAGCAATGCCCCAGTGATGAGTATGGTTTAGAAAAATAAAACAGAATACAGGAGTTGGATATATATCTTCTCAGAAAGGAAAGGCTAGCTAGAATACTGTCACAAGTCCCTTTTGTAGATAGTAATTAATAATTAGCACTTGTACTATTGGCTGCTTCATAATGAAATGAACCTGAAATAACACCCATGTGCCTTAATTACTACAATAAATAAACAGCACATCTTTAGTCTTTTCCTAGTAAATGATACAACACAAGATCCTTATGAGAAAAGGATAAAACAGGATATAAAGATGAGACAGAATTGTCAGTGTTTTATTAGTATCTAAATGCATGGTGTACAATGTCTATATTTCTGTATGGTTATAATAATGCAGCTGCTCCCTAAATAATGCAGCTATTTTGAGTTGCTTAAAGAGAGAAATATCTCTTCCACTCAACCTTTTCAGCATTAGTATATGGTCTTCATAATACTCATGTCTATAAGATTCAATTCCATTCTTATCAGTACCACCCTTTCTCCCTACCAGATCCAGCACCACTGAGTTCTTAGGAAGAAGATTGCCATCTAAAGTGCTGAGCAAGCTCACTACTCCCACAGCCAAATAACTTATTCATGTAAAGCACAAAAGTAGTCTATTTTTAAAGACTCCTTCAATTAAGGCAACGGTTTTGCAACCATTGGAACACTTAGAATGTACTTAAATTTGCACCTTTCAATAATTTGACAACAGTTCAAGACCTTGAAAATGTAGTGAAAAATTAATGATATGGGGCATAAGGTAAATGTAAATATTCTTCATGTTACCAGTCTTATCTGACCCAGCAAAACTGAAAGTTATTATTTTTCACTTCCCTTTTTCATTTACCTTCAATTTAAAAGCCTCGAATTCCAATTTTTGGAGTTATGAATTGGAGTAAATGAATTCGAGGGGCAGAGGAAGAAAATAATATTTTAAATTACGTTTTGCTAAATATTTTTTTCAGGGCATGAAAATATAACAAGGGATGTTCCAAAAATAATGTCTGAGTAAAAGTTCTAAACTTAATAGAAGCATTGATCCTGAACTTTCCATCAAATGCCAGTACAATTTCAGACAAGGCTTCAAAGAAATATTTTTATAAAGCTAAAATATTACTCCTCCTATTTCAATCAGAAATATTATGAGAAGTCCACTTGCATGGGTGAGAAATTTGGGGTGGACAGTCCTGACCATTTCCAACAGCCCTCTTTCCAGTCTGCTCACACCTGCTCCTGCCTACAAAGACAGTTGGGCATCTCATTTTATGCTGCTGGACAAGGAGAGATCTCTGCTCTACAGCTAGCATAGAAAGCAGCATATTGGCATAAGATGTGAGCACTTCAGCTGTCATTACTTGTTAAATGTTTTTATTATAAGCTGTTTTGTCAGCACCTTATAAAAGTCATATCACTGTGCCCTACTTACCACATCAGTTTGTCAGTTTTGGCTGCAGTTGTTAACTTAAAACTTACTGCTGGCTTCCTCTTTAATTTTGTGAAGGTTCAAATGATGACCATGTGACTGTGGGATGTTGAGACCATCGTAAATGCACACTGGCTGCCAAACTCCAAGTCATGTGAATATGGGATGCTGTGATGGCCACAACTTCAAGGAGTAGTTGTACGTTTCCTTGTTTTGTCATCATTTCAAAAGGTCACTGAACTAATGGTTAGTAAGCAAGGATTACCTGCACTGTGAGGGATATCCAGAAGATATTGTCACCCTCAAATCAGCTATTGATTTTGTTCATATCCTTTAGAATTAAATGCTTGCCTGAAAATCAATCTAAACCCCATCATTTGAGAAGGGAAATGGCTGATTCCTAGGTGCTATATTTAGAGCAATAAAGGTTTGGGAAAGTGCTTGTGTTAGCCTAATGGCCATTCATTTATTTTCAAGGCATGAAAACCTTGAACCCGTATTAAAACAGAAGGAGTAGGGGTGACATGATAGCACTGTTCCAATAACTCAGGGATTGCAACAAAGAAGAGGGAGTCAAGCTATTCTCCAAAGTACCTGAATGCAGGATAAGAAGCAATGGATGGAAACTAATGAAAGAGAGAAGCAACCTAGAACTAAGGAGAAATTTCCTGCCAATTAGAACAATTAATCAATGGAACAACCTGCCTCCAGAAGTTGTGAATGTTCCAACACTGGAAGTTTTCAAGAAGACACTGGACAACCATTTGTCTGAAATGGTATAGGGTTTCTTGACTGAGCAGGGAGTTGGACTAGAAGACCTCCAAGCCCCTTCCAAGTCTATTGTTGTTGTTGTTATTATTATTAAAATAGCTGAGAACTGAGTTGAGTTCCCAGTTGTGTTGACAAAACCAGCATGGAAGCATGATACTCCATTAAGTCAAGAAAGAGCAAAGTTAAAAATGTTGAGAACTGAGAAAATGAGTAAAGCCTCATGTAATATTAACCTTACTGCCTCAAAAGAGTTGATAGGCAGAAAGTTTAAAAAGATGATAAATTTCACTAGTCAGGTCTTTGTGTCAATGTCATAAAACCTATCACTGCAATCCCCAAACTTCTCTGCATTTTCCAAATAAAATTGTTAAAAGTGAAGTTGCAACATTGTATATTGACTGAAAAATCCCACAAACCCATATTGATTAAATAGCTAAGGTGCAGGCCTTGAAACCAGGAAACTGGCTGGGTAGCCTTGGGCCAAGCACTCTGTCAGCTCAACCCAGGGTTGTTGCTATGGGAAAATAGAAGGAAGAAGTTTTATGTATGTTCCCTGCCTTATAAAAAATAATAAAAATAGGAGATAGATAAAATGATAGACAGTCAGACAGGAGAGAGAGAGAGAGAGAGAGAGAGAGAGAGAGAGAGAGAGAGAGAGAGAGAGAGAGAGAGAGAGAGAGAGAGAGAGAGAGCCTTTGAAGTGTTTAAAAATCCCTGAAATGATGATGATGATGATGATGATGATGATGATGATGATGATGATAATAATAAAAGTTGGAAGGGACCTTGGAGGTCATCTAGTCCAAACCCCTGCTCAGGCAGGAAACCCTATACCATTTCAGACAAATGGATGTCCAATCTCTTCTTAAAGACTTCCAGTGTTGGAGCATTTACAGCTTCTGGAGGCAGTTTGTTCCACTGGTTAATTGTTCTAACTGTCAGGAAGTTTGTCCTTAGTTCTAGGTTCCTTCTCTCTTTGATTAGTTTCCATCCATTGCTTCTTGTCCTGCCTTCAGGTGCTTTGGAGAATAGCTTGACTCTTCTTTGTGGCAACCCCTTCTTTGTGGAACACTGCTATCATGTCCCCCCTGGTCCTTGTCTTCATTAAACTAGACATACCCAATTCCAGCAACTGTTCTTGTAAGTTTTAGCCTCCAGTCCCCTAATCATCTTTGTTGCTCTTCTCTGTACTCTTTCTAGAGTCTCAACATCTTTTTTACATCGTGGTGACCAAAACTAGATGCAGTATTCCAAGTGTGGCCTTACCAAGGCATTGTAAAGTGGTATTAACACTTCATGTTATCTTGATTCTATCCCTCTGTTAATGCAGCCTAGCACTGTGTTGGCTTTTTTGGCAGCTGCAGCACATTGCTGGCTCATAATTAAGTGATTGTCCACTAGGACTCCGAGATCCCTCTCACAGTTACAGCAAGGTACCTCTTAACTATATCTGTGCAGTACTTTGGAGTCAATTATTTTCCCCAAATGTAAGACTGCTTTGATGGTAACTGAATTACGTACAAAAACCTTTACAGAGTTCTAAAAATATTATTTGCAGATATGAAATAGTGCCATGCAGTCACTAGGGGTAGAAAATGACTGGATGGCACATAGTCAATCAATCAATCTGCTGTGAATATGTATAGTCAAGTTTTCCATTTTCATGTATTCACCAATTTATATGACAAGGTTTCTGTTTTCCAGTGTGATGCTAGATTTATTATTGTTACTATCAGCACACATCCCAGTAAATCGTGCTTTTTCATTTATTGTTTGGGATCATACCTAATAAAATATTTGCGGTCTTAATTTTTATTTTAGAATTTTCTGGAAGTTTTGCCATATTGTTTCCTAGTATTTTTGAATCGTTTTTCATAAAGCAAAATTTCAAGTTATATTAACCATAGCAGAGTCATTAAACAATTCCTTCTATGTATTTATTTCTTGAGTCCAGATGTATCACATCTTTCTTACTATAAGTGTCCTTGAAATAAAAGCATTTGAAAAAATTCCAAATGTTTAACAGATTTCCTATTATATGTTTTTCAGATTCTTCTTCTCTTTTGTTTCCTTGTACAATACATGGATATCTATGAACTCCATTGTCTAAGTCTGCTCCTTTTATACTTGATATGTAGCTATTAGAACTATGTGAGTTTCATATGACTCTTATAAGATCATTACAATCTTTTTTAAACAAATTTTTAAATATTAGTACAGTTGGTCATACAAGTCTGCCAGATGTTTAGAGTGGATCTGGCATTTTTATCCATTTATTGAATCTGTCCCACAGACCTGGGATAGATAGATATTGGAGTTTAAAGATATAATCACGGGATATAAGCTACACCAAATAAAGCTGCCTTTTGCAATTGACTAATGGTGATTTTGTCAATATTGGTGGTATTCCAATGGTGCTCCAGATGTTTTTGGATTGCACCCAAGGCACCTATTACTATTGTTATTATCTTTACTTTCTTTGGCCACATTCTTCTTCTATTTGCAAGTTTTTGCATTTTCTGATTTTCTCCAGTTCTTTCTCTTTTCTTTTGCTGTGTCCAGATACTACCACAGTCTGGGTGTTATGTGGCTTGTATTTGTCTGTTTGAATTATAAAGTCCCAGAGCACTTTGGTTTCTTCATTTTCTATTACTTTGTCTACTTTATGGTTCCACCAGTTCTTGCTTTTATGGAAATGGTATTTCTCACGGATATTCCAACGCACTATTGTTGCCGCTGTTTGTAATCAATGTTTGTGATCTTCTTGCAACAACTAACCACATCCTCTACTGTCGAGGTCTAATTGTATTGTTTTTTAAAGCTATTTATTATTCTTTTGAAATCCAGAGTTACTGAATATTAAATGAACCCTACGAACCCAAACTTTTTTGCAATCATGTTGTTTCTCTCACTGAGGTTTTTATGTCCCAGCTAATGTTAGATGCCACATATGTTGGATTTTATGTTCTCTTTGATAGAGCGATTTGAAAATAGAGGCACTCTGTTATTTCCTTAGCAGGAACAGATCATTCTGGTAATTCTTACATTGACAGCTGATATAATCTTCTGATAGTGTGGTCTAGTTACTTCAAAAACCTAGATTACTTCCTGAATGTGTTTGAGGGATTTCTCACATTATTTGTCGGTGATGCTATCAATGCCCTAGCAGATCTATGTGATGAAGAAATGACAGAGAAGTTGATACTAGTCCTTCTTGGCATAAAAAAAATTATGCTTATTAACTTATGAAATGTATCCTCACATTTCCTTGTGTATCCAAGTTATAGAATAAGAATTCCACAATGTAGAAAACAGCAACCAATAAGATAGAGGGTTGGAGCAGCTTCTCAAGAAATAAAGGAAACAATGTGTGTTTTTGGGGGGGATGGAGGGACCACTCAGAGCAAAGATAGGTAAGAGATAGAAAAAAACTAGTGGCAGAAAAAAGCATGAGTGGGATGAAAAATGTTAGATTTTCAACTCAGTTTTGCAACTCATCTATTGAAACAAAATGCTCAGAGATTAATGACTGATTGAAGTAAATACATCTTTACACAATTCATAGTTCATCTATGGAGTTTATGGACCACACATATGAATATTGAATACCAATTCAGTTGGTTTAAAAAAAAGAATCTCAAGCAATGTGTCATAAATATTGAATATTGGGGAATGACTGAGGAAAAGGGCTATTTTTCTAAAGTTTGCAAGCTCTCTAGCGCATCTGTTAAATATCCTGTGACAGAGTGTGCTGGACTAAATGAGCTGTAAACCTGATCCAGCAGGGGTCTTCTTATTCTGTTATGTAGAGGGAAAATAAAATATAAACCAAGGAACTAATGTAAATGTAATCTTAAAAAGCTACAAAGAGAGACAATTACATTAAACTTTAAATATAAAATAATCACTAAGGCTGTTCACAATAGCCATTGTTATTATATTTTATCCTCACTCAACAACCACTCATTCAGCAATTCCTTGAAATTATGATAAATTGTAGGACGCCCAGTCACACAACTGCAAATTAAGCGTTCAGTGCCAAGCTCCCAATTATACTGTTGTAGCATCCCATTT
>NW_015386953.1:369757-370903 GCF_001527695.2 Protobothrops mucrosquamatus
ACCCCCTGCTCAGGCAGGAACCCTACACCATTTCAGACAAATGGCTGTCCAGTCTCTTCTTAAAAACTTCCAGTGTTGGAGCATTCACCGCTTCTGGAGGCAGGTTGTTCCATTGGTTAATTGTTCTAACTGTCAGGAAGTTTCTCCTTAGTTCTAAGTTGCTTCTCTCCTTGATCAGTTTCCACCCATTGCTTCTCGTTCTGCCTTCAGGCACCTTGGAGAATAGCTTGACTCCCTCTTCTTTGTGGCAGCCCCTGAGATATTGGAACACTGCTATCATGTCACCCCTCACCCTTCTCTTCATTAAATTAGACATACCCAATTCCAGCAACTGTTCCTTATATGTTTTAGCCTCCAGTCCCCTAATCATCTTTGTTGCTCTTCTCTGTACTCTTTCTAGAGTCTCAGCATCTTTTTTACATCGTGGTGACCAAAACTGGATGCAGTATTCCAAGTGTGGCCTTACTAAGGCATTGTAAAGTGGTATTATGCTAACCAATAAAAGTATCAAGACAGGATATATTAATCTATACTTAATTCAAATGTATAGAATCAAACTTCTTTAAATTCTCATTCGGCATTTTCATGCTACTCTTTTAAAAGTTGAAAATTAAAGTTTAAAAAATGGAGTGCCCTAGGATAATGAAATATTTCCCCTTGATTCTTACATAAAATGCCTCTATTGAATTTGTGTTTATTATTTTGTATCATCTGCCAGTTTGTCTATGTAGAACCTAGAAAGCAGTACTTGAAAGTAAAACATCAATGTAGCGAAGTTTTGGGTGAGAATGGGGCCAGCTGAAAGGTTTTGCAGGAGACCTGCCAATTAGGCAGGAAGATGAGGAGCTCCGGCAGCTGCCATGGGTCTGGCGGTGGGGTGTGGCTCAGAAGAGGGAAGAAAAAGGAGAAGGAAGCTGATAGAAGGGAGGAAGAGAGAAGGCTTGGTTGAACTTGCCGTTCTGAACCAGCTGATCGAAAAGAGAGTAAGAAACTAGGGTTTTCGCGTTTGCTTTTTTTGCTTCGTTACAGGCAAGCTGGACGAAAGGGGGAGGGATAGAGAGAGTGAGAGTAGTTGCTGGAGCTGTTTGCTTGAAGCAGGCCAGGGAGAGAGAGAGAGAGAGAGAGAGAGAGAGAGAGAGAGAGAGA
>NW_015386953.1:371016-402334 GCF_001527695.2 Protobothrops mucrosquamatus
GCTGGTTGAAGCTGGTTACTTTAAGCAGGCCAGGGAGAGAGAGGGGGGAGGGAGGGGGAGGGAGGGACAAGGTGAAGTTTTATTGTTTCTTTCTCTTTCCTTGAGGGCAGGCCAGACGAAAAAAGGAACAGAGGCTAGTTTGGAGAGTTTTAATTCCTTTCCCTCATTGGAGTAAGTTAGGCAGAGGGAGAGTTAGGGAATAGTTTGACATACGTATTTTAGTGGGAGGTAAGGATCAGCTGGGGGAGATAAAAAGGGATTACATGGAGTGAGGTCAGAGAGGGATGAGGAGAGCGGACAAGAGAGGCCTCTGCTAGCACCAGAGATTGGTTGCCATCATTCTGGGCAAGTTGTTGTCATCAAAGATGGATTAATATCGTCCTGGGCAAGTTGTTGCCACCAGAGAGTGGCTGCCATTGCTTTAGGCAAGTTGCTGTCACCAGAGACTAACCGCCATCATTCTGGGCAAGTTGTTGCCACCAAAGACTGGCTACCATTGCTTTAGGCATGTTGCTGTACCAGAGACTGACCACCATCATTCTAGGCAAGTTGCCGTCAACAGAGGCTGATTAACAACATTCTGGGCAAGTTGTTGTCATTAGAGAGTGACTACTATCTTCCCTGTAAGCTCTTATTGCCTGAGATCAACTATCATCATCCCAAGTGAGTCACCATCAAGAGAGAACGACCATCACCGCCCCATGTGCGTGGCTGCCGTTCGTGACTGAATACCACCATGTTACAGGCCCTGTTAGGCAGAGGCACCAATGTGAGAGACCTCTTTGGGCTGGTAGCCACTTGGAGGGGAGTTTGGGAGGGCCTGGACTTAAGCGGTCCCAAGGGGGTGGTGCTACATCAGTTTCAAAGGAAACCTGCATCACATTAGCTTCAGATTTCCATTTTATCTACAGTCTCCCAATTATAACTGAACATTTCTGCTTTTTATAGTTATTGTGATACTAAAGTTTAGCAGCTAAGGATGAGGATATTTGAAGGCCACAGGTTCATTCTTTTATTATAAAAAAAATAATGGAGTAGAAACTCCCATTAACGCTCGGATTTGAAAAAGGGAGACTACTCATAAGTTATATACATTTCTTTTATTTTTTAGTGGGGTGGTTACAAATGCTTGTTTATTAAAGATATTGATACACTTTTTTTAGAAAGGCAGATTAGAGTTATTGAAAATAATGATAGGCATTCTTAAATTTATGAATTTCTCAATCAAGATACGTTTAAACTGTCTATGGCAACTTTTTTCAACCTAATGTCCTTCAGTTTTGTCACAACTGTGGCAGTTGCAGTACAAGCTCTCTGAGGTGCACAGGCTGAGAAAGGCTGTCTTTTTCCTCTAAAATCTATTATCTGAATTTCTATATTATTTTCATCTTAAAATAATATACTGATAAATATATTCAGGGAAACTACAAAACAAAACATGAGATTTTGACTTGCAATCTCCTGTAGTAATGAAAATCAAGACAAGTCCTGGTCATTCACTCATTAATACTATCAATCGACTTGTGCTACCAAACTCATAGTATGTAGCCTGTTCGTGTCTTCTGAAAAAAATCTTTCAGCTACTGTTTCTCTTATATATTGAATTATAGTAAAATACAAAATACAAAGCAAATAGAAGGACACAATGGGGAGCAATCAGCTGCTATTTCAACAAATTTCTGCTTTATTTTCTTTTGGAGCCCTCAAATTAGTACACTTTTTGATAGCAAATTTATTATGCTTTCAAACTTCTGGATGTACTAGATATGTAATTGCATACATGCAAAAAACAAACAAACTTATGTTAGTAGCCAAGAATACATTATTCACTTTTTGACAAATATTCTAAAAATGGGGAAACTTTGCTTCTAAAAAAATAAAATTCAACTCATAAGCCTTATGTGAAGGAGAGAGTCTGGAAAATGCAGAATTACTTCATAGCTGTAATGATCCTAGTAAAAATGAAGGCTTGTCTCCACAGCTTCATCTGAAATTAGCTTGGTATTTATTATTAAATGTGTGTATGCCAACTTTTTCTTTCATATAAAAAGCTTTTAGGACTACTGCTTTTATTAAAATAATTATACGTGAAATTAAATCAGGCACTTTCCTGGAAATAAGCAGTGCACAACACCATTGGCATTTCTTACAAGTGAAATTAGAATACAGAATAACATAATTGGAAGGGACCTTAGAGATCTTCTAGTCCAATCCCCTACTCATGACTGTCCAATCTCTTCTTAAAAGCTCCAGTGATGAAGCACCCACAACTTCTGAAGGCAAGCTGTTCTACTGATTAATTGTTGTAACTATCCAGAAATTTATCCTTATTTCTAGGTTGGAACTCTGCTAGATTAGTTTCCGTCCATTGTCCTGCCTTCAGGTGCTTTGGAAAATAGGTGACCCCCGCTTTTTTATGGCAGCCTCTTAGATATTAGAAGCATGCTATCATGCCATCCCTAGTCCTTCTTTTCATTAAACTAGGCATTCCAGCCAAAATAAAATCAATATTAGCCCTATTTATTTTAATGGGAGGATAAAGCAGATAATTTATTCTCCCACTGAAAGTAGTAAAATGAAAGCAGTTAAATTTGGTGGCATTGTTCCTAACCAGACTTTATTTCTCATGGATTAATACAAATTTATTCACTCTACTCATCAGGGTAAGTTTCCTTCTTACAGTAAAGACTCTTGTCAGACCTCAAGCATAATGCAAGCCTGCTATTTGCAAGCAGAGATAGTAAACAATTTTGTTTCATCACTGGCAGAAAATGTCACAATAGCTAGTCTTTGCTGCTGCTAATTCTCACCAACCCAGTGAACTCCAGCTATCTACAATCCTAAACTCCTTTTAACTATTCAAGCTGTAGGGGGGTAGAATTTTGCCTTTGTAAAGTTACCCAGCAAGTTAACAAATGCCACATATTTTTGCTGGACATTGCTAGCAGCACGACAAGACAATATTCCAACTCCTGGAAGCAAATCCTTGTCCTGGTTTCAAGAAGTTCAGGAGTGAGTTGTTAGAGCCATTTTGTGTTTTTCTCTTTGGATACAGTAATTTGATTCTGCAGTTCCTCAGATTTGCAAAACAGATCTCAGACCTCTTTAGAACAGAAGAATACTTGGAAATCCTTTAACTCAGGGGTCCCCAACCATAGACCGGCACCGGGCCGTGGCATGCCAGCAACCGGGCCGCAGAAACAAGTGAAGCCCCATCTGCTGGATGTAAGTAGTACATGAAACCACGCCCCCTCTGGTCACGGAAAAATCTTTCTCCACAGAACCTGTCCCTGGTGCCCAAAAGGTTGGGGGCCTCTGCTTTAACTAGCCAGGAGCATGGACTCTTCTGACTAGCCAGATTAGGAGAATTAAGTGCACTTTTTTTTGCCCCTTCTTGCCTTTTACTTATCAATTGCTGCCTAAGACTGACACTCTGGCTCAAGATAAGGAGCAAGGCTGCCCTATTTCCAGCTCACTTTTTTTGCCCTTACTGTTGATAACAGGAATTATTTTCAGAGATTAGAAACAGCATTTCAGGACAAATAGCTTGAACCTGCTCATAACTGCTTAAGTTATTTAATTTTTTAAAATATTTGTTAAAAGATTAAAAAGGGATAAAATTATTAATGTTAACAAAAAAACAACTGCATATCACTGAAAGAGGAAAACAATATAACTAATAAAATTGTACAATATGTATCCAGTAAACGTGTATAATCATATTTCACTGGGTGTTAGGTTTGACATACTTTTTCTTTTCATGCAACATGCATGGTTAAACTTTGTTATTCCTACACAGGCCTCCATGGAACAGGGAGAGACTATATATTACATAGTTAATGTCTAGCTGAAAAGAACATTTCAACACAGACTTCTCTGGTTATAATAAAATTCTGTCAGCAATAACAGAGTTAATAGTACAATTCCCCATTGTTCAGCTGAATCAATAAACTACATACAGTAACAAGATAGAAAATGTTCCGACTTCAGAAGCAAAGGCTTATGCCTGCAGGGGACATACACTGGAGAAAGAAACATTATTTACAATAAAAATTTTGTTCGAGCTCAGAGACCAAGACCTTAATCACAAATGTGAATCTACAAGGATTTACTTTAGTCTGCTAAGTGCTAGCTCAAGCCTACCATCAAATATGGCATATTTTCAGAAAGTCAGTACTTGCTGTCTTTTCACTTTCAGAAAATAAAGCAGTTTTGCTTGACATTATAATATGACACCAAAAGAATGCAGGAGATTTTGATATTTGTATAGGTCAGTTGCTCCCCTTGAACAGAAGCAGGAGCAGTCTTAAACAAATAGTATTTCATAAAATACCAAAGGCTATTCATGTCATATTCAAAGCAACTGGTGCTCGCCATAAGTGACAATGGAATATAAAAATGGATTAGGCAAGCCAAGGATGATGATGATGATGATGATGATGATGATGATGATGATGATGATGATGATGATGATAATAATAATAATAATAATAATAATAATAATAATAATAATAATAATAATAATAATAATAATAATAATAATAGTAAAGTTGGAAGGGACCTTGGAGGTCATCTAGTCCAACCCCCTATACCATTTCAGACAAATGGCTGTCCAGTCTCTTCTTAAAAACTTCCAGGGTTGGAGCATTCACCACTTCTGGAGGCAGGTTGTTCCACTGGTTAATTGTTCTAACTGTCAGGAAGGTTATACCATTTTCCCCCTAATCTTTGTACCTTCCAGAAATTTTTGACCAGGGACTCCATCATCCACACAGAGCAGAATCACAAGGTACTGTGAGATGAGTAAATTATATAAAGAGGATACCATGAAGGAGAATATAAAATAACATTTATTTTTAAATGACTGTCAATATTGTTTAAGTGAAATAAAAATATTTTTCATGACATTTTATCTGATATTCTGCTCCCTTGTAACTTAGAATTCAATATGACTTTCCCCCACTTCTTGGCCATATACACTTCTTTTTTATATACAGCAATTTCTATGGCTGCAGGTACATGGAACAGCCACCTGAAAAATATTATGACCAGACATGTATCCATCTTTCATGTTGTTCACAGAAAATATTTATTAGAGAATGAATAGGACAGATCATGTGGGAATAAAATAGTAATGTATTGACTTTAATGTAAAGAATCACAAAGACTGGTTTCTGAAAGGAAGATTTTTCATCTCTGTCATGTCAGTCAGTCTGATTGCATTTTTGACATGAGGTGTCCATATATAAAGCTGTGATTCTCAACCTTGGCAACTTTAAGGTAAACTTTGACACCCAGAATTTCCCAGTCAGCCATCCTGGCTGGGAAATTCTGAGAGTTCAAGTCCGCAGATCTTAAAATTGCTAAAGCTGAGAGACACTAGTGTAGAGTATTGACCTTCCATAAGAGCCTAAAGATCAGGCTCTGCCAGTTGGTCTGAGGCCCCAAGAGGTGAGGGGGAGTACCATGTTGGAGGTGGTTGATGGACTAATAGATCCCACCTCGCCCCCTGGGCATCTTGCTTGCTGTCCTCCCATTTTTAATCATAATTTTGTATTCTTTTAATCATAATTTTGTAGTCCTATGGTTATGATTGCATCCCTTTTAATATTGCAAGCTTGCCAGAGTTGCCTTATGGTGAGATGGGCAGCAAATAAATTTAATAATACAGTATATATTGTAGGCTCAGCAAAATATAATCTTCAAAAATAATTCTACAGAAAACAGTAGAATGACTGAATTCACAGAACTGCACAGTCAAAACCAAATGCCAGTAGTAAATGCCAGTCATCAATGGTAGCACTCTAAAACAACATCAATGTACAGTTTTGAAATTCTCTGACATGTAAAGTTGAACACTTTGTTTTAATATTTCAAACAAGTGTATTTTGTTTGATGGTTGTTTTTAAAATCATTTTGATACATCGCTTTGGTTAAGCAAATATTTATTCTAGTTCAGAAATGAATTAGTATAGAAGAAAAAGAATCAGTGCCATTTACAATAAAAAAAATTCCTCTTTCCAATAGTTGGCTTACATACATTTCTTTTCTTTTTTGGTGGGGTGGTTACAAATGCTTGTTTATTAAATTTATTGAGACTTTTTTTTAGAAAGGAAGTTTAGGGTTATTCAAAATAATGATAGGCATTCTTAAATTTATGAACTTCTCAATCAAGACAAATTAAAAATGTCTACGGCAACTTTTCTCAACCTAATGTCCTTCAATTTTGTCATAATTGTGTCAGTTGTAGTACAAGCTATCTGAGGTGCACAGACTGAGAAAGGTTGTTTCTTACAGGCTGATCACAGAACAATTAAAACTTGCTGAATTCTCCCTATGCAACAAAGTAATATGATAAAATTTCAACAGTATTTATACACATTTTGACACAGTTAGCAGAATATCTCTTTTTAACCACTTTCCCATACATTTCTACAATATGATAGTTTCTCACACAGATACTAATTTCTGTATATATAAGTTCCATGCCATTCTTATTTTGCTGCTCAATCCAAAGTCCTCTGGAAGGCAAAATGTGATAAGAATTGGAGGCATGACTGGCCCAATCTTACATTTCCTAATCTTTCTCAGATAATCTTAGATTGGAGAAAGAGGAAGACGATCCTCTTAGCCGTTCTACTCTGACCAAAGATAATGTGTGGAACACACTTTCATAGTGAAAAAGATGGGATGGGATCTACCACCCGATATCATCTGACTCTCATTAAGTAAGTTTATGTGTGAGAGAAAAGTAAATGATGCCTATGATGGCATACTGATGTCAGACAATAAGATATTTAAATAATATAATGCATTTATAGCATTCAGTTTGGCATGGTGCAGCTATTCATGTAGTACCTGCATTAAAATATGTGTACCATACAGTATAAAGAATGTTGTTCATAAACTATGCAAATCACGCAATACCTAATAAAACACCAGGTGATTTATATTTATATTGATGCTCATTATATTTACATGTTTAACATTTAAATAAATTTTCCAACTAGATTAACTTTACAAAGTCCTCAATTAAAATATATGAGAATAAGTGTATGAAATTAAGGCAGTCATTGCTAAACAAACAAAATCAAACTAAAAACCAAGGCTTCCATTAAGAAAAATCTAAACTAAAAATAACCTAAACCTTGCACTTAAAAGTTTTTGATTATTTATACTTGGTTTGTAAATACTTAACCAACATTTCCTTACTTAAAACAGGACAATTAAAAAAGACAAAAGTTCCCAAATAAGAATATATAAACATATACTTTAGCTAAATTTAATTTGGGTCATCAATGTTCAAATAGAATAATAAATTGTGTCCTACCTATGGTGGTAATAACAGTCCCCGCAAAGAAGAAAGAACTTCCCAAATCCCAGTGACTGACTTGATTTGGCATATTTCCTTTAGGATTGACTCCTGCATTTATTGCTGCCACAACTTGCTGAAAATTTAAAGACATTTTCTCAGTATTTATGAAATATAAACAAAGATATTAGAACATACTATTCCATATACTTGTGAAAATAATCTACCTGTGAGATTTAAAAAAAAAAACCAACAGCCAAAAAAAGGGGGGGAAACATCTTACAGTACATTGAAACTGCTTCAGTTCCAAGAATCTGTGATCTAAGTCTGAAATATAATTAAATGAAAATTATTGAACTCGCTGAGAGATAGCAACTGTTCGTGGCTAAGGGTAGCCTTGAATTGAATCTCCTGAGTGTTAGTCTTTTACTTTAAGCAATTTAGCACATTGGCTTTTCCATATTCTGTAACTGGTATATCATTTTGAATCAGCAATCATTTTAGGATTAGTAAGTCTTAATCTTATCACGAATCATGGATTAAAAATTAAAATCCTGACATCAACGGTTTCAATCCTGAAATAAGCAATAAAATCAATAAGCACCTGCACACTAAATTTTATTCATGCGCTGAATTCATGAATAATCATGAATAAGATAACACATCAGCTGTGATATAACTTGTAGAGAAGTTAATAAGAAACAGAAACTATTGTGGTTTTATGTATCAGATAATCACTTCCCCTACTCAAATTATGAATGTTCAGAGAAAAGATTAATAATTCTAACAATCAGCATAGATGCTGAAGGTTTGTATCCCAATAAAAATGCTTTGCCTTATTTTTCGCAAATAAGCATTCCATTCAATGCAGTTGAAAAGTATTCTAAAAATAACTTTGACCTGCTAACATATATGTTAATATGAGGGGTCGTTTGTGCTCTCTGAGCTTACTTGTTTACTTGCAGATGTTTCATTACCCTAACTAGGTAACATCATCAGTGCTAGTCATACATGTTAATACCTACACATTTTGAATAATCTATATAAATAAAAATGTAAATGTTCGTTTGTTCAAAATCTTAAATCTCCGAAAGTTCTTCACCGATTGCTTTGAAATTTTGACACAACGTTACATTCGAATATGCGCATGTTTTTATATACCTATATTATATAGATGTCATACCTGTGACAGGTAAAAACATGCTTTTTTTGAAAAACAGCGCCATCTGTTGGACATAAAAGCAACACAAACATGCGCTTTCTCTTTTCTTTCTTTTCCATTTAACCAGACTGAGCCACAGCAACGCGTGGCCGGGTACAGCTAGTACATAATAAAGCACTATGACACTAGCCCCTAATAATTAAAATATATATTTGAGGTCTTATTTGGCTACTGTCAGAAACAGTGTTTCTCAACTTTGTTGACTTTAAGATGTGTGGACTTCAGCTCCTAAAATTCACCAGTCAGCATACTAGGGAATTCTGGGAATTAAAATCCACACATCTTAAAGTTGCTAAGATTGAAAAACACTGTGTTAAAAGAATCCATAGCATGTTTACTCAAACGTTCCTTAAAAGAATGAGCTTTAATTCTGGGCTAAGGATTTACAATATTGTTCTGGTGGAAGGATGGGATAGAAAAACACAGACATCAATGCTTTTTACTGTTTTATTATCACATAAGTACTGGTGTTTGCTGTTTATGCAAATCTTTACTTTGTCAGCAGATATTTTACAATCTAAAAGTTTTACATATTATTTTAGTGAATCAGTATTTCCATCTTGGTAAATGCCCTTTTTTATGTTAAATCCCATAGACCTGGCTTTAGCAGAACAGATTTCAAAGTAAGTGCACACTGAAATACAATCACATATTTGTGTTCCTTCTAGAAGATGGCAATGACGAACAACTTTTATACTGTTGCAAATACAATCTGTGAATATATCCCTGTAATTACCTGACATCAGGCTCAATCTGAGTCTTAACGATTTTTCATCCTAAAATACTGGGATCATACCCTGGGAAAGAAGCCACTGTTTGGCTACAAGATCTACTAACTTCAATTAAAATGATTAACTTCTGAGTACAGACCCTATGTACCCAAACTTTTTATAGTCTCACTGGACTTCAACTCATGCGGGCTGGGAATTCTAGGAGTTAAAGTCCACACATTTTAAAGCTGTCAAGGTTGAGAAACACTGCTCTGTAGTCTGCCCAAATTACATTGTTAAACTGCAGGAGCATATGTAGTACTGTCCTTCAGAAAAGTGTCCATCTTGGCATTGTAGTCAGCTGTGTACAAGATAACTGTGCATCTTCCTTTATCAGCTGGCAAGTTCACACAGAAAGATGTTAAAGAAAACAGTCTGGCTTTTCTAGACTGTGCAGTGCACATTAAGGAAGACAGAAGCCTTAATATTGAAAGTTACAGAAAGCTCCCACACAGAGATCAGTATTTACATTTTGATTCTTACAACCCACTGGGGCACAAAATGGGAGTGATCAAAACCCTACACCCCTGACTGAAAGTTTGCCAACCAGTAAAGAAGGAAAAGAAAAATAACTAAAACATGTCAAGGAATCCCTCAGAACTTGTGGTTATCCTAAATGGGCCTTCATCAAATCCAGAAAAAGTTCTGGCAAGAGCTCCTCCATTATAGACAAAGAAGAGAACAATAAATGTGGCAACATTGTCATTCTAAACATTGCAGGAATATTTGAAAAGCTCAGGAGAATTTTTCAACCAACACAACATACATGTATACTTCAAACCCAAGAATATAGTAAAACATAAGCTTGTCCACCCCAAGGATAAAACACCCAGACAAGAACTGAGCAATGTGACATGTGCAATACAATGCAGTGAGACATGTGCAGATCTGTACATTGGTGAAACAAGAACCTGGCACAACCTAGGAGATGAAACCCATCAGGACAAGATTCAGCTGTTTGAAAGACAAAGGCCACTCTTTTGAAGATAACAAAGTCCACATTTTGATTTGAAAGATGAGTAAAAGAGGCCATTTATGTTAACACTGAGCAGCCCTCTTTCAAATGAGGGAGAGGGGTAAGACCCCACCTCTCTCCAGTCTACAACACAGCTCTTGCAACAATGCCAAGAAGATTCCACAACCAATTGCACCCTGAGGGGAAAGATAAACCCTCAAGTGGTCTCAAGAGCTCTCACAGAGAGTGCTAATGGATCAGATGACTGCAAAGAAATACAATCCTTCCATCCCCTCTCCACCATCCAGTCAGAATCTATCCTACATCCCTCCCACCATCACTAGCACCACAACTGTTCTTCTTTCTCAAGGAAAAGTTGTCTTTTGAAAAAAGCACTTTTGAGATGACAACAATAATGATATAATTTTCAGATTTGCGCCTATCAACTTAAAATGAAGTTAGATTGTTGGTGTTCTTGTAAGGCCTGTTTCAAAATACAGTCATGGTCTTATGGAACAGGAAGGGGTGTCTTTTGGAGCCACCTGTACTCAATAAAGTGTAGCTCTCCTAGTGCACCCTTATAGAAACATGTAAAAATCAAGCTACAATGGCTTAAGGATGAATCAGTGAGGAGTCACCAGTTCTGGAATGTTTTTTTCCCCTGATCAGCATTTTGTGTTATTATATGTTGTTACTATATTGTTTTATCAGGTTGGATATTGTACATCACTTACAATCACAGTCAGCTGAGGTGATAAATAAAACCAGTAAATAAGCAAACTTCTTGAGGGTTTTTTTTCTTTGACAGTCCAGTATTATCTTAAAATATAAGAACACTTAGAGCAGACATGTCAAACTTGCGACATCACGTGACATCACGCAACGTATTGGAGCTTTTTCGCCATTGCCAGCAATGGAGTGGGCGTGGTTTCCCGATGACGCGTCTAGCCTGCAGGCTGGCAGTTTGACACCCCTGACTTAGATAAACTAATTAGCAAGGCATTTTACAGACTAGTTTCAGCCAGAGAAGCATAACTTACTTCATAATATTAGGAACAAAAAATGGATGAGGGGATATGTATTCATATGATATGGTCAAATTAATCTTCCATATTAACATTAGATTGTTAATAAAACAATACAAAAATCATTACAAGTTAAGGAGATGGTTATGTTTTTTAATTACATGCTCAACATTTCAAACTCATTTCTATGAAGAAATCTAACTTTATCAAATCTGAGGCACAGCAAATAAGTTCATGTTCAATATTGGAAAAATAGGGCTATTCCAGATTTAGGATCTCAGAATGTGCCTGCTTTCCATTTATAAGCAGGGCCTTAATGGATGTAACAGATGAGCTGAATGACATTTTCATACTGTCAAGGGCTAATATTTTTTTACTGAAAATTAAGCAGAGTTATATTTAATACAATATATTGGGAAAAGGATGTTTTATGCACGTTTTTTCCTAATTTTATATTCTTTTTTCTGTTTTATATATTAGAGCAGTTTTTTAATTACTTGTTTCATTCCTTAATTCAATCCCTCTGGTATATAGTAATATTAACTACATTATCACTTTGACTGATACATATTTGCCCAGTTTTTATAAATATTATATAATTAGAACAGAGTAATTTATCGATTGTTACATTTATATGATGGCACATTTATGACTGGCAGATATTTCCATATAAACACATATTATAGCATTAGTAATATATTACAGTCATTTCATATGGAGCATTATATATGGCAATTGCTATAAAACTACTCAATTCATTCTGGCACAACACAAGGGGATTTATTTAATGTATTTACATTTACCTAACATTTATCTTTGGAGTTCCAACATCCCTGGGAAAGTAGACTACATAAATAAGATATCAGTACATATGTTTTTCTTACTGTTATTTAAGTAAAACTGCATCCTGAACTTTTCCCCAAATTGAAACGTATCAGCTATAAGTTATATTGGGTACAAACAACACTGGGATTCTGAAAGTTGAAAAGGTTGAAATCTGAACATGTGCTATAGATATGTAATGTTAAGAAAAACTCACCTAAAAGAAAAGGCACCATGAATCCCTTAGCAGACCCAAGAGATTACAAGAGACTCAACAAGATGGAACTTGCTCAGAAATAATCTAAATGCTAGATTCAATTTCTAGATTATACAATTAATGGATTACTTTGCATAAATCACAATTGTGATACATTTTAACAAAAATATTTCCAACTATATAACACTATAAGAAATGTGACGGGGAAAAATACCAATAGGCATCAAAATGTTAAGAAAATTTAATAAAATAAGTTATGCAAGAACATTCCCAGTGCATTGCACTCTTCTTTTCTCTTAGTGGCAGTCATCTGTAGCAAATTTTTACTTATTGGAACTTCTTAATAAACAAAACATGGGAGGGGCAGCTTTTGCTGCTAATCACATTTTGTTTGAAACTGGCATTTAAAAAAAACAAAATTACAATTAACCAGATATGCATTTTTTTATATTTATATGTTATCATTTTAGCCATTGTCTATCCACTGCAGAATGAAGGCCTCTTCTGTATGCTTCCAACCAATATGGTCCTGAACTTTCTTTTGTCAGTTGGGCCCACAATATTTGCTGATGTCGTCAATCCATCTTGCTTTAGAACTCTTTGTAGGCGCTTTTTATCAAGTGGGATTCTGACTACCTTGGTCCATCTGCTATCAGTTCTTCTTGCTATATGACCATTTCCTTTTTAATTCTTTTACTCTCTAGATCAGTGGTTCTCAACCTGTGGGTCGGGACCCCATTTGGGGTCGATCGACCATTTCATGGGGGTCGACAAGCAAGGCTGTCCACCATTTTATTTGTCCGCCATTTTTTTTGTCCGCCATTTTTTCCCCTTTTCCGGCGGGTGCCTTACCTCCCTTGGGCTGGGCCAGCCTGCTCCGTCTCTGCCGCTTGCCAGCTACGCCTCGGCCGGCGCAGGGGGCGGAACCACGCATGCGTGGCGCTCCTGGGCAGGGAAAGTCCTCGACTTACGACCGGTTGGGTAGTCCTCGGCTTACGACCGGTTTAGTCTTCGACTTACGACCGGTTGGGGTCGTGGCATTAAAAAGGTTGAGAACCACTGCTCTAGATGATATCGTATACTTTCATTTGTTCTCTAATCCATGTGCAGGTCTTTCTATCTTGTCCTGTAATGCCGAGCACATATTTTTCCATGGCTCTTTACGCCAAGAATATTGAGAACATTAAATAATGCACAGCCAAAGGAGCAGGCAGGGTTCAGAAGTGGCTATAGCACAATGGATCACATCCAGGTTGTCCTGCAGGTCATTGAAAGGCACAACGAATATACCATGCCTCTGTGCATGGCTTTCATTGACTACAAAAAGGTGTTTGACTCAGTATTCCAGCAAGCAATAATTAAGGCGTTGCTCAACCAAGGAACAGACACTGCTTACTAGTAGTAAATTGTAGTAAACTTACTACAATTGATATACAGTATGAAAAAACAATGGCAACAATTTGCCTTAATGATCTTAAAGTGGAAATCAACATATCACCTATCCTTTTCTTAACCTGCCTCGAAGAACTTTATATGTATTTATTGCATTTATATTTATATACTGCCAGAATTCAAAGATCATAATTCAATAATTAGGCAGGCAGAGCCTATCAACTTCCAAAGGATCAATGGAATAATTGCTTTTTCAAAGAGAACCAAGATTATTTCTGAGATGGAGGCTATTTTATGCCAGATCACCAATGAAAAACATCCTTCCATATCCCCATCAACCTCACCTCTTCTGCAGTAAGAATCTGTAGTTTTTTCATTCAGGATGTTTATACCGGACAAAGTTTCTACTTGGAGAAGGCAGCTCTCCATGAAAGCTAGGAGCCGATGTATTTAAGGCTTTAAAAGGCAAACATTTAAGTAGGAGACCTACTGATAACCAATGCAGTGGCTATAGAAAATAATTGACTGTGATGAGTCTCACCTATGAGCATGCAAGTCTGCATCAGTTGCAACTTCTAAAACAGCCCCAGGTAAATTACAGGGCAATATTATATAAGGGCATGAGCTGCCAAATTCTCTTCTTTTAAATGGCAGAGCATACTATCCACTTTTTCAAAGTCCACAAGTTGGAATGAATGCCAGAAATGGATGCAGAACATTGCCCAGACATCACTATTGAGACTACCTATGGCGAGTCAAGATTTTAGCAACTTTGAGTGACTCTGTTACCAAAATAATCACAGAGAACAGGTGGCAGATGATCCTGATAAGCCTCCCAGCAAGGAATGAATAATTTTAAACAGGGCCACCAGAACAATAAAGGCAGAGAAGTAAGAATGTGATAGCATTCCTTTATGCTAATGGTTTAGGCTGGAAATTTTAATGTTAATATTTTTTGTATTGTATGGTTGCAATTAATTTCAAAGTTATATTTCCACAACCTGGGAAGTATTGTGATATTGTATACAGAATAACACAAAAATGATAAATATAAGAGAATGTACTATGTGTATTCCTTTCTAATATTAAAATAATAATAATAATAATAATAATAATAATAATAATAATAATAATAATAATAATAATAATAATAATAATAATAATAATAAAAAAGTTGGAAGGGACCTTGGAGGTCATCGAATCCAACCCCCTGTTCAGGCAGGAAACCCTACATCAGTGGTGGCGAACCTATGGCACGGGTGCCAGAGGTGGCACTCGGAGCCCTCTCTGTGGGCACACATGCTGTCACCCCAGCCCCGCCTCCCCCTGCAGCCCTCTCATCAGCAACCCCCTGGAGGAGAGTCACGCCCGGGTGCGGCCTGGGCAGAGCAGCGCAGCCAAACACATGGCCACCATGCTGCTGCAGGGCCGCCTGGGCGATCTGTGGCAGGCCATGGATGGCCCTGAGAGCGGGCAGGGTGAGGGTGGAGCAGGGTCAATCCAATGCATTCATAATCTACTCAGCGTATATTCAATTGCATATTTCTAGGCTTGAAGTCTTACTGTTTTGTTAAACTAAACATAATGTAAGGTCTTATCAGCTACTCAGATTTATTGATTTGTTTTGCTGAAGTTGTATTACCATATGATTAGAGGGTGTCTGCTCTTAAAATATACTTTATCTTAACATTTCTGATGTCTATTTTTTTGTGTAGGAATATATACTTGTTTTCTTTGATTTCTTTTTGTGCTTTATTTTTGCATGAGAAAGCTTTGTGGCATTTAATCACCCATCTTAAATGAGAAGAAAGGGAAGCCCCTCAGTAAGAGTAAGGATGTGCTGTGGGAATAGGTAAAATGATAGTGTCTGGTAAGGATGTATGGATCAGTTCATTCAAGATCTGTCTCAGTTTTGCATGGGTTCATCAATCTATTGCATGCATTACTGCATTAATTAATTTATTTTCAGAGGAAGTGTTCTGGTGAAAGTTTGGGTTCACATGAGAGGAAGAATTGTAGACCAAATAAATAAATTTATAAAAGTTGCTTTATTTTTAAAAAGTGTATCCTGACATACACATCTTAAACAATGCTGTTTTGCTTATATTTTACTGTACCCCCATATTAAAAGAATAATTTAAGTCACTTAATGACTTAAGCTTAATGACTTTAAGTTATTTTAGAATAGCTGCCATCTAGTGCACAAATTAATCCAGGAAATAAAAAAAACTATAGAGTAGTCAAACTTCCCAAGCATCACTTATGTGTGTTACAAACATTTTAGGTAAAGTTATAATAACTAATATCCATAGTATTTAATATTATTTCAGTATAATTGTAAAAGACAACAAGGTATTAGCTAAAGAGTGGTTTATTAATTGAATTGTATAACAAAATGATATTGCACATTCTTTTAGCAATTGAAAATGGATTTGTGTTTCATTTAGCAAACCTGATGCTTCATATCAGATGTTTCACATTTTGGTGGCAACATTTCTGATCCCAATCCCATTCTTCCTACAGAATTTATTTATTTATTTATTTATAATTTAATTTATACCCCGCCCTTCTCCTCATGGGACTCAGGGCGGCTAACAGCCTCGTAAAAACTACAATACAAATACAATAATTAAAAGCCGAATTAAAAAGGAATATTTAAACAGGCCGATCAATTAAAATTATCCTTAAAAATCCCCTGAAACTTTAAAATTGTTAAAAATTATCCCTATTTAAAACTCACCCTAGGTCAGGCCCGCTTGTTGAAAAAGCCATGTCTTGAGGGCGCGGCGGAAGGTTAAGAGATCCGGAATCGTCCGGATCTCGGGGGGTAGTTCGTTCCAGAATAGAAGTATGAGTATCATAATGCATTAGATCAATACCACTTTATAAGATAACTTGTGTTTTATTACAGGGCTCCAATATTGCATTATCCAGGCCTTACATCCACATCTTTTGAAGCAGCATATCAACCTATTCGGAAACGAAAACCATTAATGCAACTCTGCATCACTTTGGATCCATTGCATGACATTCTATTTTGATTATGAGATTTTACAAATGTATTTTGCCACTGGATGTATAACATTTGATAGCCTATTAAACTATTTAATTTCTGATATATGGACAATATGATTGATCGCCATGTTAACATAAAGCTTCTTGGAGAACTAATGTGGTGTCAAATTTCTTGTAGCCTTAAATGGTCAACTCCTTAAGCTCTTCATATTTCTGATATCAAAACAATATTCTGGCCTAACTCATTCCGTGCTAACTAACCACCTACATTAGTGTTAAATCATGATTCAGTTGGTGGATCCAGCATAATTGGCTTGTTGTCACCATACATTTTATTAGCCTACTGTGCAAAGCAGTCTGTGCCCTTGAGACAAAACAAAGATACAACTAGCAAGAAAACATTCATGAACAAAATTTTTAAATAATGTAATCTTTCCACAAGCTGATAACTAGCTTAGTAAGAACATATTTAGTCCAAAGGAAGAGAAAACATGTCAGCATGTATTTACAAATAACTCCACAGTTTTGATCACTCAAAGACACCCTTAAAAGGGTAATATAGCATTTATAAAAATTGCTGTTTGTGTTTATTAAAGGGTCCAAGTAAGACACAAACTTCCATTGCTGAAATTGATCTTCATTGCTGCACATATGGAGATGAGTGTGAAGAATGTAAAGTCTTCACCCTGGAATGAACATTGTAAAATAATAATAATAATAGATAACGTGTCCCTTTAGTGTCTTCAGTTGTCTAGAGGCTAAAGCATTGAGACAGAACCTACAACAAAACAGAGAAGCAGAATAGCTTTTTACAAGTGAAGTGCATCTTCAGAAAGACAAATCTAAGAAGATCAAAGTAAGACTAAAATGCCAATCATATGGAATGGGCAAGTGTATATAAAAGATAAGAATTAATATTTCTTTCTTTCTTTCTTGTACTCCATAAAAGTAGGAGTATTTCAATACAATCCTAGCTGGCACATTTTGATGCTATCCTGAATGCGGGTGCCATTCCAATTTCTAAAATCAGTTAATTATCCATTGTTTATCCTGTAGCTCTTCGCTAGAAAAATGGTAGTGAACCCATACAATTAACTCAAATTTAGGATAATTGTTCATAATGAAAACAGTGTTTAGGAAATAAATAAACAGGGCCTGACTACTGAAGAAAAATGTTGTGTCATTGTCACAAGGAAATGCATCCAGATTCACCACAAATAACAGCTGCATATTGTATATGATAGAATTGCTACCTGGAGGGGTTATTATTATTCCTAATTAGTTGTTCCACCCAGCAATATGGTTGATTCATCAGCCATATGCTGTCCCCCAAACCCAGATAAATGGTGAGGGTTAGGGAAAGCAATGGTGAACTACCCTGTAAAAAAATCTCACCAGAACACTTTATGGCAATAACTCAACACGACTCAGATATGGATACCAACAGTGGACCCTCCTGGCTGGATGATAGCCTGAAAGCTATTTGAAAGAGCAAGGGCTAGCTTTTAGTAGTCAGGGATTTTATGATGTTGTTGGAGGAAAGTTTTCAGGAAGCCCAACAATTGATGGTGCCCATGATGAAAGAGGTTGACCATGCTGTACAAAAGTTATATCAAATTGGAACATGGAATGTTAGAAGCATACCCTTTGGGAAACTCAAAATTGCAAAAAGAGAAATATTAGAGCAAATATAGATATCCTTGGCATCAGTGAGTTTTACTGGACAGGCAGTGGTTAATTCAAATCAGATGAGTGATCAAGTGATCAAAATTCGGATGTTTGGCACAGAATGACAATGCTTTCCATATCAGCCTATCCTTTTTAACTCCATTCTATTCTTTAACATAGTTATTTTGAAACAACTTTGAACAATTCACATTAGACAAAGTAACAACCAAATATTTAACTTTTTCTCAGTTTTGAAAGAGATTTCTTCATCAGAATATGACTAATTTTGTGTAGTCATACTTTAACCAACAACTTTGTTTTCCATTTAAAACCTGTTAATATGCCAAAATCTTTCCATTTTTTCATCAAAGAAAAAAATCTATTTCATCATTAAAGATTCAATCCCTTTCAGGTTGTTCAGTAAGATCAAAACCAAATAATCAGCAAAAGCTTTCAATTTAAAGGTCTCATTTTTAATTTTTAGGCCCATTATATTCTCATCTTGTCTAATGCATCTAATGCAGATGTGATCTCAGAACGACTGAACTATATCTTTCAAAGATCCTGGAGCACTGGGGAACTACAAAAGGACTGGAAAAGAGCTGATGTAGTTCCCATCTTCAAAAAAGGGGGAAAAAACAGATCCAGGAAACTACAGACCTATCAGCCTGACCTCAATACCTAGGAAGATTCTGGAAAAGGTAATCAAGCAATGAATCAGTGAACACCTAGAAACAAACAAAGTCATAACCAAAAGCCAACATGGGTTTGTCAGAAACAGATCATGCCAGACAAATCTTATTGCATTCTTTGACAAGGTGACAAAATTAGTGGACCAGAGGAATGCTGTGGATATAATTTACTTGGATTTCAGTAAGGCATTTGATAAAGTAGACTACAACCTACTACCTGATAAGATAGAAAAATGTGGGTTAGACAGCATCACCACCAGATGGAGTCGTAACTTGCTGACCAACCTCACTCAATGTGTAGTCCTCAATGGAACTGCATCTACATTGAGGGAAGTATGCAATAAGGAACCCCAAGGCTCTGTTTTAGGCCCAGTACTTTTCAAAATTTTCATCAATGATTTGGATGGAGGGATAGATGGGGAACTCATCAAATTTGCAGACAACACCAAGCTAGCAGGAATAGCCAACACCCCAGAAGATAGGCATAAGATACAGAAGGATCTTGACAGACTTGAACATTGGACGCTATTTAACAAAATGAAATTTAATAGTGAAAAAAGTAAAGTTCTACATTTAGGCAAGAAAAACCAAATGCACAGGTGCAATATAGGTGGTACCTGACTCAATAGAAGTAACTGTGACAGGGAGCTTGGAGTCCGAGTGGACAATCACTTAAATATGAGCCAACAGTGTGCTGCAGCTGCCAAAAAAGCCAACACGGTTCTAGGCTACATTAACAGAGGGATAGAATCAAGATCACATGAAGTGTTAATACCACTTTATAATGGAATACTGCATCCAGTTTTGGTCACTACGATGTAAAAAAGATGTTGAGACTCTAGAAAGAGTGCAGACAAGAGCAACAAACATGATCAGGGGCTAAAACATATAAGGAACGGTTGCTGGAATTGGGTATATCTAGTCTAAAGAAGAGAAGGACTAGGGGTGACATGATAGCAGTGTTCCAATATCTCAGGGGCTGCCACAAAGAAGAGGGGGTCAAGCTATTCTCCAAAGCACCTGAAGGCAAGACAAGAAGCAATGGATGGAAACTAACCAAAGAGAGAATCAACCTAAAACTAAGGAGAAATTTCCTAACAGTTAGAACAATTAATCAGTGGAACAACCTGCCTCCAGAAGCTGTGAATGCTCCAAAACTGGAAGTGTTTAAGAAGAGATTGGTCAGCCATTTGCCTGAAATGGTATAGAGTTTAATGCCTGAGCAGGCATCATCATCATCATCATCATCATATCATCATTATCATGTCCTGGGCAGAGCACATTGGGCAGCAAGTGTTTTCCAATGATTTTGATCATTTACAGCATCTTGAGCATCGTCCCAAGGGATATTCAGAATCTTAAAATCTTTCTTAAGTATTTGCATCACGTTTTCTGAGGCCAGCCTCTGTTCCTCTTTCTCCATAAGGTATCCAACGGAATGCAATTTTGGGATGCCAGTCTTTAGACATACAGTATGTAAGATATGGCCAACAAGTCGCATTTGACATTCATTCACAGTTCTTGATAAGTGTTCTAAATCTGAACTGTGTAGTAACTCTTTGTTAGTGATGTGGTCATGATATGAGATGCAGAGGATTCTTCTCAAGCAGCATTGTTGGAAAACATTTAACCATTTAATCATCTTGGTTGAATATATATTGCAGTTCATACAACAATACTCTTGAAGAGTTTTATCTTTGTGATAATATTTATGGCTGGCATAGACCAAATTGGGTGCATGTGTTGAAACATGACCGCTACCATTCCAATTTGATACTTAATATCCTTATCTGTACCTACATCAATAGATATAATGCTGTCAACATAAGTAAATTGTTGGATTTCTTCTACAGCCTGGCCATGGACTGTTACAGGTATATTATTCTGAGCACTTCCAACTTTCATGAACTTGGTCTTCTCAAAATTTATATGTAAGCCAATTTATTGGCCTCATTATCTAAACTGATGGCCATTTCTTGCAAGCACCCCTTTGTTTCACCAAGCAGTGCGATATCACCTGTAAAATATTTTTATAGCTTCCAAGGTATCCAAAATATCCCATTGTAGATATAAGACTATTCACAATGTCTCTGGGATTTTTAAAGTTTTGGTAAATTTTATCTTTTAAGCCATTCCTCAATTTTTTCCTGAGGAAATAACTTGTGTTTTATACAAATTAAAATAATAGTCAAAATCAGTTTTCTATATACTTGCGTTGTCCACTAATGCCTTATTTTATTCTTGAATTTTCACTATCATATCTTTCTCTTTCTCAGCCAACCATTTCTCAGATTTATTTGCAAATTCAGAATTCTTCTCATTCACATATTTCAGTTTTGTCTCTATTTCTCTCACAGTTAGCATAGTTAGCATAGATAATTGCTGATGTGTTAATAGTTGCATCTGTCAGTATCTCTGTCTTCAAGAATCCATCAGGACAGATTTTGGTAATTTGCCTTGGTTAAACTTAATTTAGTTTTCCCAAGTTGTGGAGGACTGACTCCATTCCAGTCCCCCAATCCCTCATGATACATCAATCCTCATATGAAAACATAGACCTTTAATCCATGAGATGATTTAAAAACTTTGTTTTATATTCATTTGAAACATAGAAACTGACAATTATAAATTTAATCCTTTGCATTTCAACTTCAACATATTTACCATGTTCACCTATCAACAATAATTTCGGTTTTAATTCTGGATTAATATATAAACTACTCCATTCTTCTTTTTTAAACCTGCTAACCCAGAGTTAGAAATTGTAGAGAATATTTGTAGCTTGGGTTGTTGATTTAGGCCAAGCTTGCTGCTTAGCTCCCAGATGTTTTGTTACCAAACTAGGTAATATCTTCAGTGGGAGTTTGGGGGGTGAATTGTCTTGTTCATTGTGATCCAGCCTTCTGATCCAGTCCTGTGAATCAACTAGTCATAAGACCAACCGACCACCCAGGACCTATATTAACAAACAAGAGACTTCACCCAAAAAAAACCCTGCTGAAGATATTACCTAGTTTGGTAACGAAATGTCCAGGAGCCAAGCAGCAAGCTCAGAGGACAAACCTCTGTCTAAAACTTCACCTGGAGTCTTACAGATTAAATACTTTATACAAATATATAAGCCAAGCTTGAACTATCCCCACTTCCAAGGCAGATCAACTAAATACTCATGGTATCTCTGTAACATGACTGGCACTTTCTTTTTCTAACATACTGCTGCCTGAGAGAAGTCTCATTGTACCAATTAATCACTAGCTTTCCTTTCAATGGTTGTGGTGATGAAGTGCCTTGGAAAGTTGATATCTAAGACCTTGAACGAAGCACATCTATTTAATCAGATGTATAACTCTTCTATTCCTAATTGTGTGTTTCTTAATAATATTCAGCCACTTTGCAGACTTTCATCAAAAAGCTTTTCTGCATTATAACCTTAAACTCCTAGACTTCCATGAAAGAAAGTGACTGGGGGGGGAAGAAGAGGCATTCCTGCAGAGAGCACCATACTCATATGGAATAGAATCATTTGCCTACAATGAAAAGAAGCAGAGCAGCTAAGCTGGGCGACATTATTTGAACCAAATAGGTAGACACTGCCTTGCTTGATAACATACTATGTTTCCTCGAAAATAAGACCCGATATTAATTTTTTTTTGCCTCCCAAAGTGGCACCAGTTCTTATTTTTGGGGGGAGGGTGTCTTTTCCATGGTCTCACCTCGCGGTGGTGGCATCAACAGCCCTGCCCAGCCGGCCCACTTCTGAGGCTGAAGGAAATGCCTCTGTAGCTGAGAATGGAGCTCCGGATTGGTGAGCACGGCACCCCCTGGCCTGCCTTTCACTGTCAGAGGCCTTCCGGAAAGGCCTCTGTAGCTGCGAACTGAACTACAGATTGAATCCGTAGCTCGATTCTCAGCTGAAAAGGCCTTTCTTGAAGGCCTCTGATGGCAAAGTGGGCCAGTGAGGCGAGGCAGGTGTCGATTCATGGCAGGCCTGGCTGCAACAGTAAGTGGGTGCAGAGCGCATGGGGCAGCTTGATTTTTAGGCATGCACTTTGCCTCAAAATTAGGGCTTATTTGGGGGGTAAGGTTTATATTAGGCCCAATCCAAAAAATCAAGCTAGGGCTTATTTTGGGGGTAGGTCTTACTTTCGGGAAAACACGGTACACTCATTTGCCCATTTGTTTTACAGGGCTTTTCAGCATTCTAACCATACCAACTCTGAGTAGTGTAAATTCCCCCAACTCTCAAACCTTGGGAAAATAAATAGACAAGATAAATATAATGTAATCGGCAACATAACCAATATCAAAACTAAAAAAAATGTAGATTACAATATAATTATACATAACCTGGAAATCTAACCAATACAGAACCACAGAATAACTTATGCAGAGGAATAGTTACAACAATAGTCCAAAACCTAATGAAAAAATCAAATTTTACAGACGTTTCCAAAAGTACCTTTAGAATATCTAGGTGGATTTTATTTCAGAGGGGGAGGCAATTATGCTAGCCTCCTATAGAAGACAATCTTGGGATTTATATTAATAATTGACAAACCATAATTTATTATTATTAATATATAATAGTCCCAGATCCTTAGGAAAGATTTAATAAGTGAATAAAAATGCCAAATCCAGTCTAAACATGTGGCTGACTCAACCATTATCAACCATAATAATAACATAACAATAATGTTGTAATGTTGCAAATACCCAGACAGTTGAACAAGAAAAAAAGGGCATAGGAAGAATAGCTGAAGGATAGTGAAGAAGATGCATTGAAGATAATATACCATGAAGACTTAGTGAGTACTGGAGAGACCAAACTGGCCTACAAGAAAGACCAAATGCAGAATAGAAAAGAGACATGGCAAGGCAAAGTATTATATGGCCAGTGCATAAAAAAACTAATGGGCAAAGCAGATAACAAGACCTGGCAATGGCAAAGAGCAGGACAGTTGAAGAGGGTCTAATTCTGTCTGCACAAGACCAAGCCTTAAGAACACATCTATGCAAAACCAGAAGACAGCAACAGGCAGCAAATGCCATCTCTGCAAAGAAGCTGAAGAGACAGTGGACCACATAGTTAGCAATTGCAAGAAGATAACACAGACTGACCACAAAGACCTGACAAAGCAGCAACAATGGTGCATTTCTTTCCTATCTGCAAAAAATACCATTCTTTGCAAGCAAGAACTGGTGGGACCACAACATAAACAAAGTAATAGAAAATGAAGATGCTAATATGCTCTGGGACTTTAGAATATAAACAGACAAGCACTTGCCCAAACCTAATAAGGTAAGAAAGGCAAAAAAAAAAAAAGTCTGGATAGTCAATGTGGCAGTATCTGGAGACAGCAGACAGAAGAGAAAAAATAGAAGTAGACTGACAATGGCAACAGAAAGCAAAGATAGTACCAATAGTAACAGGTGTCTTGGGTACAATCCCAAATCACTTGGAGCACTAATTGAATACCATCAGCACTGACAGAATCCCTATCATACAATTGCAAAAGGCAGCTTTACTTGGAACAGCTTACATTATGCAATGATACCTTTAACACTATCAAATAGCATCTGATGATTGCAGGTCCTTGAGAAGGACTCCATGGTGGATCAAATGCTAAATCCAGTCTAAACATCTGACTGATTCTGCGATCAACCACAATAATATTAATGATAAAGTCACAGTTGTCAAAATGATTTACTGGAACAACCATAAAAATCGTCAAGTTCCAGTAATGAAAAAATGGTAGGAACATATAGTTGAAACAGTGGTCAAAAATTAGCAAATTAAAATATTGTGGGGTTTCTAAATACAGCACACCCAATGTAACTATGTTTGAGAAAAAGAAACTGTGGATAATTGATATGGCAGTACCAGGATATAGTATAATAGAAGACAATAATTGGAAAGGATTACAAAATATCAAGCTTTGAAAATCAAAGTTGAAAGATTATGGCAAATACACTAGACAATTGATCCTCTGGTAGTCCTGTGGTGACACAATAGGTGCCATACCAAAAAATCTTAGCAGCACTTAAAAGATCTGCACATGGACAAAATTTCCATCTGTCAATAAAAAAGACCACATTGGATATATTATGCTGATACATTATCACATCCTAAGTTCTTGAGAAGAATCAATGTTTATAAAGGCCAACACCAGCTAAAGTCTGTAGCTGTGATTTCACATGGTTGAGCACATACCATTTATTAAACTTGCTTGCTGCCCAACTTTGAACAGCTATGGGTAGCTCGCAACAATCAAATCAATTAAAGTAAAATCAATAAAAGATAAAGATGGCAAGCTAAATGAAGTGAGGGATCTCCAGATCCATCCACATTTCAGAGGAGAATCTTGTTCCAGAAGGCCCAGCATAGTGGTGGTGGGTACTTGGATAGATCCAATCCTCCTTTCCCCATATTTAGATCATTCTCCAAACAAGAGACATTGAGGGAGTAAAAACTGTATGAATCTGCTGTCCATGCTGATTTTCTTATGATCCAGCATTCTTCTAAACCAGAACATCTTATAAAAATCCTGGTCAGATTTTCCAGTATCATTACTGGCCAGTTTGAACCTCTGTCTTTAGAAACCACCTATAGGAAAGCTTCACTTAGAGCAGGAGGCAACTTTAAGACTTATGGATTTCAACTCCCAGAATTTGCAACCAGGGTGCCTGGCTAAGGAATTCTGGGAGTTGAAGTCCACAGGTCTTAAGAGTTGTCAAGCTTGGACACCTCTGATTTAGAGATTTTGTTTTGTCTTTTGTGTGGATCAAAGCCTCAGGAAATTACCTTTTAAGTACCATCAAAGGTTAAGGTTCATATTAAGTTGAAATAGCTACTCTGATCAGTTTTATATAGTAACATCTATTTTGTTTTATTTCAAAATGTAGCTAACATCTTTGGATTTCTTTGTGCTAGATAAGTCTACTGATCTGAGAATGGAGCTGACTTAATCTTTTTTTAATTAATCTTGGGAGTAGTTTTACCCATGTCAGCAAAATTCAAACTAATCAATCAGGATCATGGATGACAGTTATCCACATAAGGTGAAGTTATAAAAAAAATCACTCTGGAATGTGGATTGATGTGATTTTAATTTGAGAATGTTTATATGTATCATTTGCTTACAGAAATTTTCTAGCAAGAAGGGAAAGGAAGCCTGTATTCATCATAGATGGATGCTTTAACCAAGCTATTTTTCCCTTGATAATATATATAAATAAAATTCAGCAACCTTTTGAATTTGTATAATTGCTTCAGCCAATTATTCCCCATTTTGAAGTACAGTAACTATTTCTCATTTGATTGAAGCATAATGCATACATATTTATGTCATTTTATAATGACATAACTTTATGTCATTATATATTTATTTATTATAAATATATTTACTTATATATGTATAAATTTATTTATTATAAGTACATTTAAATAATAATAGTAGTAGTAATAATAATAATAATAATAATAATAATGATAATGATAATGATAATGATAATGATAATGATAATGATAATAATAATAATAAAGTTGGAAGGGACCTTGGAGGTCATCTAGTCCAACTCCCTGCTCAGGCAGGAAACACTATACCATTTTGACAAATGGCTGTCCAGTCTCTTCTTAAAAACTTCCAGTGTTGGAGCATTCACCGCTTCTGGAGGCAGGTTGTTCCACTGGTTAATTGTTCTAACTGTCAGGAAGTTTCTCCTTAGTTCTAGGTTGCTTCTCTCCTTGCTTAGTTTCCACCCGTTGCTTCTTGTCCTGGCTTCAGGCGCTTTGGAGAAGAGCTTGACTCCCTCTTCTTTGTGGCAGACCCTGAGATATTGGAACACTGCTATCATGTCCCCCCTCATCCTTCTCTTCATTAAACTAGACATACCCAATTCCAGCAACCGTTCCTTATATGCTTTAGCCTCCAGTCCCCTAATCATCTTTGTTGCTCTTCTCTGTATTCTTTCTAGAGTCTCAACATCTTTTTTCCATCATGGTGACCAAAACTGGATGCAGTATTCCAAGTGTGGCCTTACCAAGGCATTGTAGAGTGGTATTAATACTTCACGTGATCTTGATTCTATCCATGTTATTGCAGCCCAGCACTGTGTTGGCTTTTTTGACAGCTGCAGCATACTGCTGGCTCATATTTAAGTGATTGTCCACTAGGACTCTGAGATCCCTCTCACAGTTACTACTATTGAGCAAGGTACCCCCTATACTATTATGTTGTTATTATGTTATTATTAAATTTATTTTAAAGACAAACTTTATAATTTATATCAGAAGGAGGGCTGAAAAAATATCTACAGACCCCCTCATATCCTGGACATAAACTGTTTCCATTCCTCCCCTCAGGATGGGGCTCCAGGGCATTGCAGGCCAAAACAAGTAGACACAGGGATAGGGTTTTTCTCCTCATGCCATCACTCTACTGAACACCTAATTCTCACAGTACGGTCTTATATCTATTTACCCACATTGTATAGCCGTAGTATTATCATTATCCTTCCCATATTCCTTTACTACCCCCTCTTATTGGTATCATTATTATGATTATTATTACTCTGTTACTTTGCATGTACACTGAGAGCTTTTGCACGGGAGACAAATTCCTTGTGTGTCTAATCACACTTGGCCATTAAAGTATTCCATTCTATTCTAAATAGTGCATTAGTGTACCAGGAACAAGAAATCTTTCTGAAAAAGTTTTGAAATAATGTTTATGTGTTCAATCATACAAGGAAACATCATCACTGAAGCAAAACTGATCTTTCTATGAATAAATAAGTGAGCTCTTGTTCTCAACATAGTATATATTCAAGCAGAATTAAGTAATCACAAAAGATGACAGGTTAATAGAAAAAGAGGACAAATTTATAAAAAAAACAAGAAAAGCATAAGTTTCTATGATAAATCCATTATGAGAGCATAATGTAAACTTTGCAAGAGTATTTTAAAATAACATATATGGGATTCGTAGTATAATTTGGCACTGTTTTCCATGTAATAATGGTAGTCTAAGTGGCAGAAAAAGTAAAAAAAATGATTATATATCCAAGTAGAAAGTGAGATGTTAAAACCAAAACCTCCTCACTTTTGCCCAGAAATAATCTTTTCTGTCTTGTTTCCCAAGTAAATCAATTTGCAACTGACCCAATGTAACAGAAGTATACTGGATTACATCTGGCAATGAATAACAATTTAAGAAACACAAGAATAGCATTTAATGGGAAGATTATGTTGAATGCAAGCCTAGTAACCAAACTGGAATTAGCAATGCTTTTTATACATTACAACATAAGTCAAATTATTGTGCCAAATATCAGTTCTACCACATTGTAGCTGGAACAGAAACATCAAAACTGTTTTATTTAAATCTATGGCAAGAACACATTTCAATACAGGAAATTACCTGAATTAGATCTTCAAGTTCAGTGTCATTCACACAGGCATGCTGTGACACAAACATTTGCTTCTGGATCACAATAGTGGTTCTCTGGTTGGTTTCATGTGGCTGTTCCAGGGCTTTGAACACAGTAGCTCCAATAATTAAATACAAAACCACCACTAGAAAAATGGTTGATACCGTCTTCCATTTCATAACATTAATAGTTGTATCACTTTCCTCCCGTGAAGCAAGTACAGTGGGCTTGGTAGAAAATGACAGCCGTGGCTTCAGGTTCTGAGTGGCAGATTTGGGGTCCAACAGGTCAGGTGCCGCCACTAATAAGAAAAAGGATGGAAGAGAAGCAGAATGTTAATTTTAAAACACTTGGCAACATTTATTTTGGTATTTTCATTGCTAGACCAAGGAGAGAGATAAGCTACTTATTGTTCTAATTTAACTTCAGAGACTGTAGCTCTAGAAATGAATTCAACTTTTCTCTACCTGTTGAACAACTTATTACGGATCAAGGATTGCAGCAATCTGTTGTGATAAAATTATTACATTTAATAGTCCATACTCTCATATAACCTTATTACTAGATCTATTGTCCAAATATCACACAAATTACTGGCCGCCAAACTAATGATGTAGTATTGATTATTTGAAGATATAATTTCCAATTAATATCCCATCAGATTATCACTTTGCTTTCCAAATCCTGATCTATTTTAAATAATACCAGAGATGCTGAATATTAAAGTATATATTTTGTGCATATATGCACACACACATGTATGTATGCATGCATACACAATTTATCAGAAATCTCACACATGATGTGCCTACCATTAGTGTGTTAGTAATCCATCTCTATATTTTTTCTCATGGAAATCTTTTAACTCTTATTTATTAGAATATCACCAACTGCTTTATTAATTAAGTGAAAGCCGTTTAAAGAAAATGGGTTGCAAAATTTCTGCCCATATCTGAGAATAAACAAACTAACAATGACAGAACCACATTTTTAGGTAATTCTGTCCATAAGATGCTATCTCATATAAAAGTCTTCCCTCCCTCTCTCTTATTTGCAGCTACCTATTGATGCATTGACACTGTTATTGATATAATGCACTAATGCATTGTCCCAACATTCCTTATAATTATTGCCAAAAACAGTATGTCTAGATATATAACATTACCTTTCAAGTCATTAAGATATTGGCAATATTCAATGTAGTCCTTCCTTCTCATTTTTCTCTGAATGAACCTGATAGTCAAGGTAAATCATATACCTAAAAAGAGATATAGATCTCTGTCCCTCCTCTTCCATCCTCATTACTCTGAAAGAAGGCAAGTTTTAAAGAGCATAATGCATTATTTTCCATATGCAAACTATGTTCTTCAGGATATGTTCTTACTCTATAACTTTGCAGCATCTTCAAATGTTGAAAGACTAGCTTTGAAGACAAAGATAACATGTAATAAGCAGTTAATTTGAGTTTTCTCCTCCATAATGAAGGACAGAAGGTGGAAGAAGCTGCAGATGAATATTCTTTATGACTTACTGCACAATGCCACCAAGTAGTTAATATTTCCCAAGTTCTACAAACCTAGGATGAGTGACTCTATCAGTACCTAATTCCTATATTATAATGGCTCTGGGACAACTTTTACCACAAAAATAAGATTCCTGACACAATCTCATTCTTCTGAGCCCAGAAATGCAATCTTATAGCCATCTCCAACTGCACTAGATATGAAAGAAGTAATTCCTCTAATTTCAGAGAAGTAGCCCAGAGTCATTGATTTGAGGGCAGTAACTAAATGATGCTGCCTAGAGGCTTTCATGTAAGATCCTTTTTGACTGATAATGGTAATGTCTGGCAGTTTAACCAAGCAATCTACCAGATAATTAAATTGCAGTACTAGCAGTGAAGCCCTGTGGACTTCTTGGGAATGCAATGATAAAAAGATGCTAAGTGGATGGTGGCTTATCTTGAGAACTGTGTGATGGGAAGAAAAGCAGGAAAGAAACTCAAAACTATCCTGTTATTATTTCATCATTTGATACAGCAACTACCATTCTGATCTCATGTCCCCGAGTGTGTTGTCACCCTGTTCCATCCACCTTCCCACCCCAAAATGGAGGCAATCCAGGTTTAGTGCCCTCCTCTATTCACCTGCACCTGCTGTTCTTTTTTTAAAACAGTGATTTATCATAGTGGTAACAATAGCGCCCCCCTCTTGTTCAGAGGCAATGTATGCCCACACTCCCAAGGAAATCTTGGCATCCCGGGTAAGTGCAGTTCCCAAGTTGCCTTCATCCACTCCCCTTTAAGGAAGCTGCATGCAGCTAAACTAACAATGGGAATGGGATGGCAGCATAAAGTGTCTTCCTCTTGCACTGTTCTAATTGGTGCTACTACAAACTCTTCCCTGTTTCCTTTAGCTCATAGGAAGCTTTTCCACCCAGCCAAGATTCAAGGTTCCATTTCACACACAACAAGGAATAAGCGTTCCCAGTCCTGTGGATGTTTGAAGGAAAATTAAACCCCCATCCTTCTTTCTTCCCCCCCCCTTTTTTTTTTTAATAAGAAGCAACCAGTTTCCTCCCTTTCCCCTCCCCCAGAGATGCTCCTGAATTCAATCAACAGCATCAGTGCACATCTTCTTTCTACTACGTCCACAAGGATGGCAGGCAACCGAGTTTGGAAAAGCCCCATCTTTTTTTAAAAAAAAAAAATTTTTTTTAATAACAATATCACCCTTTTTTTTTTTTTGCTTGAGCTTTCAAACTCGAAACCTCCCTCCCTTTCCCCCCCCCTTTTTCCCC
>NW_015386953.1:402434-441979 GCF_001527695.2 Protobothrops mucrosquamatus
GGGGAGGAAAGGGGAGGGGAGAAAAAAAAAGGACAAGAAAGCGCGTGGGGCTGGAGAGGAACCACAGAGACAGGAGGAGACAGGGAGAGGCAAAGCAAGGGAAGGCTTGGATGCTGAGCTCGGATTCCACGCGCGCCCTCTCGCTGGAGTGTGTGAGCCGCCTCTGCGCTCGCCTAGTCGTGCGCGAATGTGCGTGTGTGTCTGTGTGTGTGTGTGCGCGCGCGGGCGGGCGGGTGTGTGTGTGTGTGTGTAACGTCTCGTGCGTGCGTCTCGTGCGGTGTCTGGGCACCACTCAAGGTGTGTATGTGTGGAACTCCCTCAGCACCACTCCTCTTCTTCTGCCTCAGCCCCCTCCCGGACACTCCCCGAGCTTTCTTGAACGTGGCTCTCTCGCTTCCCCCGTGGGTGACTCGCGCTCTGAGAGACGGAGCTCGGCCGGCTCGCTCGCTCGCTCTCTCCGAGGCGCGCGGGATCTCTCTCGCGCGGGCGCGGCGTTTTGGTTTGTAAAAAACGGAAGGGGACTTCTCCCTCAGGCTCCGCCTCCCTCGGATCCTTGGAGCAGGTGACCGCGGGGCTGCTGGTCGCGCCTCTTCATCCACTCCGGTGCGTGACGCGGCCCGCCCCTTCTGAATAAGAGGCGGGCGCCGAAGCCAACCTCCGTCCGCAGACCTTCGTTCCACGCGGGATGGGTTCTTCGAAGAGATTGAGAGCCGCTCGAGTCCACGGGTCCAGGTCCCGCCTGGCCGCTGCCTGCCATTTCCCCGAATACTATCCACGACGTCGTTGGCTTCCTCGTGGCTACAGATTCAGTAGCCCGTGAACTCAGTCAGAGGAGCGCCTGGAGCCTGGAAGGACTGCGGGCTCGAAATTAGAAGGGCGGGAGGGGAAAAGGCAAAAGGGCGCCGACAAATGGCCCGTGATAAAGTGATCCGCAGACAAGGGTACTTACGTAGCAATGGCTGCCCAGATGGTCGAGTCTTCCTCAGCCACAGAATGAATGAGGAATGCAGCCAGCTACTGCTTTAAAGGGGAACAACTGCTGGAGAGCAGTGCATGGATTTCTCCTGCCTTTGTTTTCCTCCGAAAGCAATTGCTCTCCTTAATAAATAGTATTGGGGTGGGGGAAGATGGGGCTTGGAATAGCACCTGTCAGTTGCCTGACTAACAGAAAGAACATTGTATTTGCTCCCTAAAATGCTGACTGACAGGCCACATGAGAAGAAAGCATAATGATCAATAACCTTGGAGTTCTGTCTCTGACTAGTAGTGCTTAAGAGAGTAATAATGCTGGCTACAAGTCCAGTTCTGTCCTGGTGGCCAACTGTGCCAAAGGCCAGCCATGAAGCCAGAACGGAATATGCAGAACAAAATCATAAAAAAGTGTGGCCACAAAAATGGCCCTGTTGCCTAAAGCAACAGAAACTAATAATTCATCCAAGGGTGACAAAACCAGCAACAAAGTTGGCAGAACCTGCAGTCTTTCCTAGTTTAAATCAACCTTCAGTCTAGATAAAACAGTTTAAAAATAGGTTTAGCATTGTCAAAAGAGGAACCTGTTTGAGACCCATCAAGCCCTTTGGGAAGTACTGATCAGACTCTGTGGAAGCCAGGTGCCAGTCTTTCCTACATCCTAAGCCAAGTGGTTATGGAGGATCATTTCCAGTCTCCAAGATGGGAGATGGCATCCCACCAAACCCTAAAAGTGGTCAACAGGAGCTTCATCTACTGCAATATCAAAGAATGCATGACAAATGTGTCACCAGAAGAGGGAAAACAATACTTCAAAACTGGAATAACTCAATATGACTTTAAAGATACAGATACAAGACAAAGGATACATGATGGGGACAAGATACACGAAATGATGACTGGATCATGTTCATTCAGCTGTTGTGGGACAGGGGTATCTGTGGAGGAGGTCAAAAGGGACACATGTTGACATCATCACAAAAATGAAGTGACCTAGCTATTTGCAAGACAGTGCAAATATGTAATTGTCATTTGCATGATGATATCATCATGCCTATCAATGGACATGAGGATGAAGCCAGAGGGAAGTAGAAAAGGGAAGAAAATATACACACTAGCATTGCCATTTTTCACCTTAATTACCCTGACCCTGAAACAATCTCTCTTCTAGGCTGAACATTTGAATCAGATACATGTCAATGTGGGATAAAATTTAAACAGTATGAATAAAGACTGATGAGAATTGGAGAAAGAGCCTGAAACATTTCCACAAGTGACATTTGGATTAGTTCCTTTGAACCTTTCACTGTTAGTTGCTTATTCATTTATAGGCAAGGGTAATGGGATGTGTGAATGAGTTTGGGGTATGAGGGGGGAAAATGCTGGCTAGGAAGCAATCAAAGATTGTTCAGCTGGTTGAAAGTCGTGGTGGAAAGTTTCTGCCTTCAGACTTGCAAGATATAGTTTTACAATCATGTAGAATTAACTCATCCAGTTGTATTTCCTGTCTGCTTTACCCAGAAAGCTGATACCAAGGCAGCAAGTACAAAACAGAAGATATTTGGCTAATTTAGCTTACAGATGAATGAAAATGTATGCTCTTCTGTAACTAGGGGCTGACCCTAGTTATCTCTTTATTTCAGTGCCAAGAAAATTGGTATATATGATATTGGCTAGCTTCAGCTATTGTATTTTTCTACATGGTTAAGAAATAACATTATTCAATGGATTTGTGGTAGATTTAGACTGCCTTAGAATGTATAACCTTTTGCTTAAACTATAAATGGTTTCTTATTTGAACTAAATGTCATGCTTGCATATACATATAAAAGTAGCACATAGGAAAGATGCTAAGTTTAGACTTGCTTTCCTTACACAATAGTTTGCTTTTCCCATCCCCCCAGCTACCTTGCCCTGTAGCCTGTTATATGCAGACATATTCTTTCTCCTAATTTCAGTCATGCTGCCAAATAAAGGTTGTGTTCAATGGTTCAAGTGATTATACAGTTTTAGGTCTATAAAGTATAGTAGCAGGTGATGGTGGTTCATGCTATTTATTTCTGATTTATTTGTATATGATAACATTTATACATTGACATATTAATGAAGCTAACAAAATTTAGGAAACCCAGAGCAAACATTGTAACAAATGCCTCAAAAAGTACATTACAATTAAATATTAACATATTTAAAATACTTCTGTGTGAGAGCATCCCAAAGCTCAGATAAAGCTATTAAAAAAAATTCAGCCTAAATAAAGCTAATCTCAAACGGCAATACCTAGCTGACCATGGCTGATTCTTTCCCTCAATTCTTCCAAATTCCTAAGCAGAGGTAGACTAATTTTGTGGATAAGAAACCACCAGAAGATTGTAAAAAATTCCAGAAAAAGGAAATGGCAAGTTATTTCCACCTTGCTGTTAAGAATGCTATATGAATATACTATATTATATATTTGCCCTTATTAACTAATTACTTTAACGTGTAAACCAGTAATTAGATTGTTAAGGCAGCTATTATTCTTTGAAGTAATATATGTTGAAGTCCTAAACTAATGCTATGAAATGAAGTTACCAGATGAACATGTGCCAAAAGATATTCCTATAAACTAGGCTTATCAAAAGCAGGAGAAGTCCTGGTCTCAACAAGTAAATATTCAACCAACTTTTAAAAATGTTTTGATAATAATTATATTGCAACAACTCTGTCCCCAGGATACATCCCTTAGTGAAAGGTTTACTGAATTTCAGTCCTCAGATCAACTGAAATCAATGGATTTAACTTCATGAGTCCACTTCATGGAGAAAGTATGCATAAATGAAATAAATATATCTATGCTTTTCTTGACATTAGACCTTAGAATATTTTTAATTGTGCCAATAATCTAGAGTTGTTTTAGGAGAGCAGCCATATGTTGGCTGTAGATTTTGGCTGAAATTCTCCTGATTGTTAAAAGCATCTGCAAAACTTGAAACAAAGCTTCTAGATTACAGTAAAAAAGGCATAGCAACATATTTACTTGACCTAATTCTTTTCCGTCAGAGCCTGGAAAATTTCATACATAAAATGCCATTCTCTTTTTTTCCTGCAATGTTTGATAGCAGTGGTCCTATACAAACAGGAACACTATTTGTTCCTCCCAAAGGGCAGAAAGCTTCTTGACCTACAATTCCTTCTACATTTATGTGGAAAAAGTTCCACATTTAGGAGGCAAAGTAACTGTAACAATCTCACTTTTAGGAAAGTTTCTGTACTAAATTTACACACGCAGGGAGGGGAGATTTTTCAGAAAGAAGAATAATGTGAGCTGTCACATATACTCAATAAAACGTGAAATTAAGAATTTGTCTCAAAGAGTATTTCTCACTACTGAATTAAAGTGCTATCCTCTTTGCTGTGTTGGCGCAAAACAAAATTGGCATAAAATGTGTGTAACCCATTGTTAACCTTATCCTTCATCTGCAGTATTTGTCCCAAGTCACTGCCAAGTTGTGCTGACCTGATTTGTGATTAGCTAGTCACTACAGAGAAGGTGATTGGTTCTTAACTCTGGGTTTCCTGATGCTCCCACTTAGAAGGCCATCAATCAGCAAGGAAGACATGCAGAAATCAGGGTTTTGAAGCAGGTCTGGATGGGTTGGCATTTTGCCTAGCTAAGTCTTTAGCTAAGTTTGCCGACCTCTTCTTAGCCCTTACTCACACATACTCATCTGCTCCTAAGGTTTCAGGGATGCAGAATAAAAGTGTTGCAAAAGTGGTTAAACTATGTTTTCATTGCCTTTTAATTCTATTATTTTCTTTGCATTTATTTTTCCTTTGAACATATCAGAAGTTGGCAGGAGGTGGCCTATCTCATCTGGATTTGGAACTAACTTCTTAGTACCACTAAGACACTACTAGGAAATCCCAGGACTACAGTCTTGACTGGAAAAATTGGTGCAGGGGGGAATCTACAAAAAGACAATATGAGGCCATTTTTTTTATTATTGCCAAGTAAACTGTATCACCGAGTTACCAAAATTGATATTCAACTCAAAGATGTCTTTATTTTCTTGCTTCCATTACACCTCATGTAAGATTTTATATTAAATACATGCACTCCATATCCTTTCAAATCTGTAGTAGGAGTTTCATCCAGTAGCTCAAAATTGTCTTTTTATTTCTTATCAATAGCATTTGTACACTGATACTTTACAAGAACAATGGAAAACAAAAAAATCTTGGTCCATATTCAAATAGCAACTAATAGGAGAGAAATTAATTTAGTGAAAAGTAATTAGATCTGGTTACATGTTTTTTGATTTACCAAAATGGGGAAGATGTAATAAGATATTAAGCTTCAGGAAGTTGGATGAATGTCAAGAAATCTTGATAATATAGTTTAAGAGTGGAATCAACTATGCAGAGAGATGGTGGACTGGATATGTGTTAAACAGACTGTATAGACCTTAGTTGCAGATATTTTAATTTGGATTTTTTGCAATGAAGAGGAGTTAGCACTTGATAACAGTTTCCTTCTGATTCTTTGTCATTGGCTAGCAAGTACAACATCATGTATAATAAAATGTTTGGAGGACCCCAGTACAACTGATTTCTAATACCAGCAAAACAGTTTTCTGATGAGAAAAGTTTTACATGTAAAAAGGTTATTTCTGTTGTGTTTCTAAGACTTTTGCTTATCACCACACTGGGTACTCTTGCTTCTTTCTCTTCCATTACATAGTGACATGGTTAGAAGTAGATATCTTTAATCTCTAAAAGGGCAACATCTTGTTGAGGTCTAACAATAATAACTAATTGTATTGCTATGCCAAATTTTCTTTGAGAATAATTTATTGTTTTACAATCTCTTTCAGAAACCAGACCATTTCATATTTTTGATACCAATACCACAATAGTGTGTAATCATTTTGCATTCCAGTTTACAGATTACATAATAATAATAGTAATAATAATAATAATAATAATAATAATAATAATAATAATAATAATAATAATAATAATAATAAAAAGTTGGAAGGGACCTTGGAGGTCATCTAGTCCAACCCCCTGCTCAGGCAGGAAACCCTATACCATTTCGGACAAATGGCTGTCCAGTCTCTTCTTAAAAACTTCCAGTGTTGGAGCATTCACCGCTTCTGGAGGCAGNGGTTGTGATCTACTTTATCAAATGCCTTACTGAAGTCCAAGTAAATTATGTCCACAGCATTCCTCTGATCCACTAATTTTGTCACTTGGTCAAAGAATGCAATAAGATTTGTCTGGCATGATCTATTTTTGACAAACCCATGTTGGCTTTTAGTAATGACTTTGTTTGCCTCTAGGTGTTCGCTGATTCGTTGTTTGATGATCTTTTCCAGGATCTTTCCAGATATTGAGGTCAGGATGATAGGTCTGTAATTTCCTGGGTCCATTTTTTTTTCCTTTTTTGTAGATGGGAACTACATCAGCTCTTTTCCAGTCCTCTGGTAGTTCCCCTGTGCTCCAGGATCTTTGAAAAATATAGTTCAGTGATTCTGAGATCACATCTGCCAGTTCCTTGAGAACCTTGGGGTGTAATCCATCTGGTCCTGGCAATTTGAACTCGTCTAGGCTGGACAGGTGCTCACTTACCATTTTCTTGCCTATCTTAATTTGTGTTTCTATTCTGTTTTTTATGGCACTATTTTTGATAGGTTGGTCTGTTTTTTCCCTTTGTGTAAAGACAGATGCAAAAAATGAGTTAAATAGTTCTGCTTTCTTCCTGTTGCTTGTCACCTTCTTGCCACTTTCACCCACTAATGGACCAATCATTTCCTTCACTTTTTTCTTGTTTTTTACATGTTGAAAGAAGCTTTTTTTTGTTATTTTTGACTTTGGTCGCAAGCCTTAGTTCATTCTGAGTCTTGGCTTTCCTCACTTAATCTTTGGAGGCTTGGGCTATTTGCTGATATTCTTACTTAGTTATGTGCCCCTCTTTCTACTTTCTATACTTGTCCTTTTTGTGTTTCAATTTGTCAGAGAGTTCTTTATGCAGCCATGCTGGTTTGTTTTGAGAGCTGTTATTTTTGTTCTTTGTTGGTATTGTGCTAGACTGGGCTTTTATTATCTCATTTTTCAAAATTTCCCAAGCTTCTTGAGTTGTTTTCCCCTTGAGGATTCTCATCCATGGAATCCTTCCCAAGCCCTCTCTAAGTTTATTGAAATTAGCTCTCTTGAAGTCCAAGACTCTAGTTTGACTGTGTTCTATTGCTTGTGCTTCCATAATGTTNTGCGTACGGTCGGTGAGGAAGGAAGAGAACCACCGCATCACGGTGCCCCCCATTCCCAACCCACCCAGCCGTCGCAGCATGATACCGTGGTCCACAGTATCAAAAGCCGCCGAGAGGTCCAAAAGAACTAGGACAGAGGAATATCCCCTGTCCCGGGCCCTCCAGAGATCATTAACCAACGTGACCAATGCCGTTTCCACCTCCTCTTTTATTTGGTCTGTTTCTTTTAAATAATTTAAATCCCTCTAGCTGTGTGTTCCATGTGTGGGTTTCATCCCACCATGTTTTCGTAATGGCAACAATATCATATCTGCCCTCATTTACCTGAATTTCTAGTTCACTCTGTTTGCTGTTCATACTCTGTGCATTGGTGTATAGACATTTGAGTCCTTTATGACTGGCCCTGTGTTTACTTTCTACATAACCTGTGTGGTGCCTGAGTTCCCCTATTGTCTTACCACCTATTTGGTTAGTGCACTTTGTGTGGCACTCACTATTAGAGGCTTGATTTTGCTTGACAGCAAAGTTGGTATTCTTGTCCACACACACATCTATGTTATATGCACTGATAGCCCTATAATTTTTAGATTGCCAGGGACAGGGTTGTTCTGTATCAATTAACTCACTGTCCCCACTGTTTAGTTTAATTTTTTCTCCAGAAAATCTGTGAATTTATAGCTGAGTAACTCAGTCCCTTCCTTTGATGGATGCAAACCATCTCTTTTGTACATCTTTTCATTCGACCAGCTACAGACATCGTGACTAATATATCCAAAGCCTTCCCCTTTACACCACTCCTTTAGCCACATATTGAATTGTGCTATGCGCTGGCCTTTTTCATTTTGCTCCTTATACACTGGTAAAACCTCTGAGAAAGTAAGCCTACAGCCTTTTCTGCTAAGTTCCTTCTTTACTTCTGAAGTCTGCGTTCTGGATTAGTTCAAAACTTTATTAAGCATGCATTTTAAACATTGTCAAAACATACCACATAAAAAGAAAGTCAGGGCAACAAAGACTGAGACTGAAAAGTATCTTTCTAGTGAATTTAGTCCAAAGTGGAAAATCTTTCCCTCAATATAGATGGAGGCCTCAGACACAACGTTTTTATGCTGCTCTTGCAAGAAAATCAAGATCACTTCACAGTTTCACTGCAGGGGTAGGCAACCTTGGCTCTTTTATGACTCGTGGACCTCAATTCCCAGAATTCCTGAGCCAGCATGGCTGGCTCAGGAATTCTGGGAGTTGAAGTCCACGAGTCATAAAAGAGCCAAGGTTGCCTATCCCTGACCTAGGAGAACACTTAACTACCCATCTAGAACACTTAACTACCCATCTGCCTACTCACCTAAGGAGCCTATTCAGATTAGGTAAGAAATGAAACCACCCTGGGAGACGTATAGGCGGTCCCCTAACCAACTTGCTCGGACTGAAGAAGATACTTGAATAAGGAGCAAAATGTTTCAGACCAGAAAAAAAAGAAGTTCCTGACAGAACAATTAACCAGTGGAACAACCTGCCTCCAGAAGTGGTGAATGCTCCAACACTGGAAGTTTTTAAGAAGAGACTGGACAGCCATTTGTCTGAAATGGTATAGGGTTTTCTGCCTGAGCAGGAGGTTGGACTAGATGACCTCCAAGGTCCCTTCCAACTTTATTATTATTATTATTATTATTATTATTATTATTATTATTATTATTATTATTATTATTATTATTATTATTATTATTATTATTATTATTATTATTATTATTATTATCTTTCTAGTTTCTCACACAAATTCTTTGCTACTTATGACACAATAACAATGCATAACCCTGAAAATATCAAAAAGTTATGAAAAGAGTATATGATATCCATTTGATATTGTAAGTCTCAAACTTCTAATTTTCTGGGTACAAAGATGATTTAGGGCCTTTCAAATGTCGCATTCTTCATCTGATCCATGTCATCTTCTGAAACATTTCCTAGTTTTTAGTTCTGTCAGCTGTCATTCATGTTTCAGGGAAATAAGGAAAAAATTATTTGATTCAGAGACATCTATGCAGAGGAGAATGTCCCAAATTATGAAAGCAGCATTGTGTTGTCATACACATATAGGAAAGGGGTACAGGTAGCATCACAATAGCATACCTCTGCTTCCAACATTTTATCATGCTGATGTGTCTGATTTGATCTTAAATATGTAAATAATGTCCCAATGGACATTCCAAATGGCCAAAGCAGATCACTGGAAGAGTTTAGGGGTTTCACTTAAAGCACTTTCCATAAGCAAACATTTGCCATTTTTAAATTTAAAATATTTGCTTAACTATTGTCTAAGTAATGCTTCTTAGTAAATGTCCTTTAACTCTAGCCCTAAAGAAAGAAAGAAAAAGAAAAATTGCAGGAATTTTTGTCTAAAATAAAAATTATTTTCTTTGGGACTGGTAGTTTTCATTCTATAACATTAGTCCTAGAAGTTTCTAATATTCCTCAAACTTAAACTCATTTAACTGCAAAAATGTTTTTCTACAAAAAGCTATGAAGGCCATCAATCCTGCTCTAAACTGAAACGATGTATTCAAATTGCACCAGCATATTTTTCAAAGTACTCTGAATCAAATGCTGCATTCCCTGCACATTACTATCATAAAATTAGGCCATTCCTACACTAGCAATTTATAGTGTCTTCTACAGTTATCCGACAATTGTGGTGCCAAAATGGCAATAATACAGACAGGCTTTATATCATTTCAGCAATGGCAGGGTGATCTTAGATGAATATAATGTGCTAGCAACAGCCATCTTAAAACTGTACCTAGGACCATTTTGAAAGCACATGAAGATGTGAAGAGGAAGAACCTAATGTTAATATTTTGTTTGAAATATAGAAACAATATTTTCCTGTTTTCATTTTATTTTAATATTTTTTTAATAAAAACAAGAGCACCCTATGTTAAATCAAATGGAGAGATAAATTCTTCCAAAGGCAATTTTCTTATGTCATAGATAAACCTGAGGTAATTTAATTAAAGTGTTTTTGTAAAAATGCTTAATCCATTTATATTCGTTAAACAGACTCCATTTTCTTTCTCCTTCAGTTTCTCTTTTAGTTTCTTGTTCCCCAATTTTCAGCATTTTTCCCCAAGAGCTCTGTCATCCATTCTATCAATTCTTCTTCCTTGTCCTCAAACATGATCTGAAGTCTTGAAAAGTAAAATATCTTTCCCATTTCCAGTGTTATATCTGGGTCTTCCAAATTTTTATTTATCTCCCCCCCTCTATTGGTTTCTTCTTTCGAATCCTCTATCTTTATGTCAGTTTCCTCTATTTTTTTGTCTGGTTTCTCAGTTTCTAGTTCATACTTTATGGTCATTTTCTGAATATTTTTTGCTTGCAAGTTTAAGTTGGAGAGTTGCTCATTTATGTTTTTTAAATTATTTTAGTCTCCTCATAATTTAAAACAATTGTTTCTTGTTGATTATCCATGTTTCTTCCAAAGAGAAATAGTCCAGAAACAACTTTCCCACAGTTTCTTAATATTTCTTGATAATTCTTGAAACTATAAATCAGTCAATATGTGTAATCCAGGCCATCCAATTTAGAATGGTTTATTGTCTCCTTTATACAGATAAAACAGCCCAAAGATTTTTTTTCCCCTTTTCTCAGCTGCAGTCTGCAAAAGTTTCCAGGAACAACAAAGAGCCTTATCTATGTCCGGGCTTTGTGCCAAATTTTCTTTAAGCACATAATAAATTGTAATGCCAAGATTCACCACTAGATGTCATTAACATCCATCTTCCAGCTTTTAAATCCAAACCTATTTCATCAACTTTCCAAATATCTTTTTGAATATAAAGTCTTAAAAATACTTTTAGTCCCCAAATTTGTCAAAGCCATGTGTCTATATTAAATCCAAATTAATCTTGTAGTTTTCTCTAATTTCTCCCTGAAGAAAGTTATTCGCCACTTCTCTTTTCTTGAGAGAACAGAGTGGAAATTCCCCTTCTCTCTATCATCTGGAGATCCTTTGCTTTGGGAGTTCTTTTTTCCAGGAAAAGGTTTTAAAGTTATAAAGAAAGGATTGTTCTCACCAGTTCCATCTGTGTTGTTCAGAAGTTGCTTATGTTGGGTTGTCAGTGGCTTCTGGCTGGGCACATAAATGTGGCCAGTCTTTCTTCAGCTAGTTTGAAGGGCTTCCTCGGATCAAACAGAAGAGCTGCCACCCCTCCATGATTGATGAGGGTCCCCTTCTTCTTTGTCGCCTATCCAGAGCGACTTTAGACCCTTTCTAGGTCCCCAGCAGAGCGAAATCAGACGTGGAAAATGGAGCCCTATTTTTTTGTGTCTGTTACACCACAATGTCTAACCCGGAAGTCCATTTATTGCAATTGTTAATACTGTCAAGGTATAAACTCCTTTACCTGCTTGCAAGGCTTATTGTAGGATTCTCAGATCACCAGCTGTATTTTCATAAATCTAGTTGCACATGAAATGTTCACTAATGCAATTAATTGTCTTAATTTTAGAAATTTAGAAATTTAGCTTAATTGATCTTAGATGAGCTGCAATTAAAAGCCATAGGATTGCATCTAATCATGATTTTGCATTAAGGAGAAAACAGTGCCAATAAGAAAAACCTTCCTATGCCCTTCTTTATATGAAGTGATTTAAAGGCAACATTTAACACAACCACAACTCATTGCAATTGGTTTACGATTGGAGTTATAAGCTTACTTAAATCACACTAATTGTAGGAAGCTCAGCTTGAAATGGTTAATAACATTTGATCTTTTAGTATGTATGTTTGCATTTAAATTGTTGGAAATCATGTTCATGTTATATTCTACCACAATAAAAGAGTGATGGGTAAAAATGGAAAGCTAAGGTAAATAAATATTGTGCAATATCTTTTCTCAAGCCATTTTGGACCAACAAGTAGGTTAGAAGCCTACTTTCTTTATCTCATTTTTCCCCACTTTGGATCTTTCCTTTTTAATTGTACCCAGCTCTTGGTTGATATAGATTTCTTGGTGGTTTGAATGTGTCAATGGGAAGTACATGGTTGTATAAAACCATAGGTTTTCTTGATGCATCATTTCAGTAGGCTTCATATCACAATGATGATTAACCAGGTCAGAGAAAATGCTACTGGTAGTGACTTCGTTGGTACAACATGCTAAGCATATTTTGTTTTAACTTCGGTTAGAGTTTTTTATTAGGTTTTTTTTTGTTTTGTTTTTGTTTTTTGTTAACCAACCTGTTTGGTGCGTCTATAATTCAGTGCTTACTAAGAACTCAGAAAACTGGTTTTAATGATTGAGTTAATGTGACTACAGTTAATGCATTTCATTCCCCACCTTCAATGTAGGAATGCTGACATCAAAGTTAAAAAAAAACAACTTTTTTTTAGTAACTTTAATAATGTTTTTTTCACCTGGAAAGAAATAGCTGGCCCTAGATCATCCTTTCCAAGAGCAGCCTCATTGTCCCATACTTGGAGACCTGAAATCACTGATTAGGTTAGAGGATACCATCCCAGATAAACTAGGAGTGCAATCTGCATTACAAATCAATGATTTATAGGAAACACTCATTTGGGTAGACTGTGAAATGAGCTATATTTAATTAAAACGGGCTGTATTTAATTAAAAAAACAAAAAGGGAAACTAATTCCAAAAACTGGTTTCAGGAGAATATTATATTATTAAATACAAAATCATTATCATAATAAGTTTATGCCAGAGCTGAATAGATCTGATGATAATCTGAATAGGAAGATTGATATAATAAAATGTACATGGAAAGATCTATAAGCTAAAAGAAAAATGCAGAAAACACAATCCATATATACTTGACAGTAAGTATGAGCTGGTTCCAGCATAGCGCTGCTAAGCAGCACTCGATCTTCTGGTCTCCCAGTTTCTAGCATGGTGCCTTAAGCATTACACCCAAGTGGCTCTCTCTCCATTCTGTATAACAATTCATTTTTTGCAAAATTCAAGGATTACATATATGACCCATATATGTAACAAAATATACAGTAAAAGAAAATTATAATTTCCATTATTATCAATAGTACTTAGACTTACATTCCACTTCACGGTGCTTTACAGTCCTCTCTAAGTGGTCTACAGAGTCAGCATATTGCCTCCAACCTCAGAAGGATGGAAGGCTGAGTCAACCTTGAGTCAATGGGAATCGAACTGCCAAACTGCTGGCAATCAGCAGAATTAGCCTGCAATACTACATTCTAACCACTGCGCCACCACTATTAAAACTGTATGTGCTTCACTATAACCAAAACCGTCCATTTGTTACTTTGTGATTGGATTCCATAATTCCTTTCAGGTAGAAGCTGTAAATGATCCCAAATGCAGATCCCCAAAGAGCAACTGGGTCCACTCAGCATGGCTGGTTGGCAGTAGACTTCTAGATATAATTCAAGATGTTAATTGTTGCTGTAAAACCTGTATGGCTCAGAATCTGGCATCTTTGACACAGCTTTTTCCAAATGAAAACTAGTCATCCAGTAAAATCCCAAGGAGTGTCATCATCATCGTTCCCAACGGTGAATTTTCTTTGTAGCTAACCCCTTCTTGTGGCCCCATTTCTATTTGTTCTGGAAAGGGATCAGAAGTGCCAATGAGAGGAATGAAATATGCCAAGATGGTGGCCATAACCATGTAATCATAGCTTCCTTTTTAGTGTGGATGGTTGACTGCTCCAAAAATGTGGCTCATATGATTATTAGAATTGCATGAATTCTGTAATATAAAAGATTATTTTAATATGAATAATAAAGCTCCTCTAAGTCTTTCTGATCAGAATGGTAATATAAGTTTAAATAAATTGATTTGTTATTTCAAAAAATTTCTAGGTATAGAAACTATATTTGTTCACATCATGGAAAATCCAGTTTTTCAAAAGTATATCAACAGGCTTCAGCAGGTTCAAGCAGCAAATTATTAGATTTTTTTAAAAAAATCTGCAGAAATTGGATTCATCACAGGCAAAAATTAATTAGAACTAAATGTGTTTTCAAAAAAAATGTTTCTAGCACTAATAAAATATGGTTGATTTGCTATAACTAGAATTGCAACATATGGACTCACTTTTTTTTCTTTATTTTGCTAAATGTTTCCTATACTACTGGACATAACATCTGCACAGAGCAGGAAAGGCAAAGTTCAATACATTTGACAAATATGTGATGATAATTCCAACTTATCTAATATATATATGTGTGTGTCCTTAATAGTATTAAAAACACGAATCCCGGGTATACAAATAATGTGAAGTAAAATAAGGTGATCACCAGGATAAAATCATAAACACAAATGTTTAATCTACAAAACCAAGTTTTTGTCGGCCACACTACCGACATTGTCAGGGTATAAAATGCTGGATCTGGGAATCCGTTTTTATGTGGCTGGCTGCCTCTGCGCTTTGATCCTGGGTCGGGTCATAGGACCGCTCATTAGCATCGGCTGTCTAGCTCTTAAAAGGGCCGTTTCTAAAGTTGTCCTCTCCTCTCCAATTGCTGTTGTTTTCTTTGTGCATGTGTGGGTGCCTGGAGATCCGCTGTTCATCCGCTCCCAGTCATCCCTCCCCACCCCCTCATTCACCTTAGTTTGCCTCTGTATTGCTGTGCTATCTAGCATGTGTGCTTCAAGCTCTGTTTTTCTATTTGCCAGACCTGTTGCTTTCCTTGCCCATGTGTAAACTCCTGGGGGTTGGTCATCTCATTGTTCCTGTTTCTTATCGCCCCCTCTCTCTCTCTCGCTAACGGGTGAGCTCCTGTGTGTGTTAATGGGTTGCTAACCGGGCGTGTCTTTGGAATGGCTCCACTACTTGTTGCCCTCATTGCCCCCTCGATACATATATGAGAGCGCAGGAGATACCCATCCCGTTTGCGCTCGCTATTACTTGCCTGTTCTCCCGTTGATCGGGGCCATAATTCTATTGCCAAGTCATTCACAAGGCACGCCTCCGGTGCATTTCCCCCATTCTTAAGTTCTATTGCCCCTCCCCTGCATCTATAGTCATCCGGGGGGGGGGTGTCCAGGTGCTTTTGCCTCTCATTTGCTACCTTCCTCGTTAGCGGGTGCACTCGTCTGTCTGGCCAAGTATCATCAATGGGGTATATTGGAGCTTTTCCCTTCTCCCCGGTATGCGTGTATGCCCCTCGGGGGAAGCTATCCGGTGGTACCTGTTCATTGTTCTCCTTCCCTCATCCTGACTGAATTGAGTTGTTTGTGCTTTGTGCTCCGATATACCCCGTTGATGATACTTGGCCAGACAGATGAGCGCACCCGCTAACAATGTCAGTAATGTGGCCGACGAAAGCTTGGTTTTGTAGATTAAACATTTGTGTTTATGATTTTATCCTGGTGATCACCTTATTTTACTTCACACACATACATACATACATACATACAAATAAGGTTAGAAATAGCTATCCCAGTACTCCCTTAATTCTTTGTTAGCAATCCAAATTTTAAAAAACACATATGATGTCGCAGTTAAGCGACTGCTGCCTGTGGATGGCTCTAGATTGAGCTGATACAGGCAAAAGATTTCTCTTTCCCATATTTGGGCCGACAGGGTGTTCAAAAAAAGCATTCATCCTCTTCCCCTGTCTCTTGTAGCTAACAAAGCGAGAAAGAGCCTGTGGCCTAGTGGCTAACACCTCTGCTTAACATGCAGACAGCCCAGGTTCGAATCTCAGAAGGGTATGTCTGGCTGATGAAACCAAATAAGGTTAGAAATAGCTATCCCAGTACTCCCTTAATTCTTTGTTAGCAATCCAAATTTTGAAAAATACATACATACATACATACATACATACATACATACATACATACATACATACATATATATATATATCTTGAGTGTTTTTATGCACCCTGTCAGCCCAAATATGGGAGAATGAAATCTTTTGCCTGTATCAGCTCAATCTAGAGCCATCCACAGGCAGCAGTCACAACTGCGACATCATTTATATTTTTTTAAAATTTGGATTGCTGGCAAAGAATTAAGGGAGAATGGAATAGCTATTTCAAGCTACTTAGCTCTCATCAGCCAAACATACCCTTCTGAGATTCGAACCTGGGCTGCTTGCACATTAGGCAGCTGTGTTAACCTCTAGGCCACAGGCTCTTTCTCACTTTGTCAGCTGTGTCAGGGAGGGAAGAGACAGGAGAGGAGAATTACCTTGAGTGGTTTTTTTTTGATGCACCCTATATATATATATAGTGTGATTGCCCCATTTAATATTTGTTTTGCATTGGAAATGTATAGTCAAACAGGAAAACACCTTTTAGACTTATTTTTCAATTAACTGGTTTATAATTTTTTTTAAAGAAAATAATTCATTTCATTTCAGTGCCACGGATGGCAACCAGCTCTGGTTGCCTTACAAAAAGCAACATAAAAAGAACAAATTACTGTAAAATAGGCTGGAGCAAATTACCAAAAATAACTACAAATTAGTTACAAGAAGGCAATCCTTATAATAAAGCAAAATGCTATTAATTTTTAATATTAATATTAGTTGAAATAATTTCACACTCATAAAAGATCAGTTAAAAATAGGTTTATAAAATATGCATTCAAAGTTAATAATGAATCCACATAAGAAGTGAAGGGTCCTTGGTGCTCCCTGAGCTTGATTTTTTTCTTGCAAACATTTATTTACCCATACTAGGTGCATTGATGATGTTGCCTAGTTTTGGTAATGAAACATCTGCAGGAAAACAACCAAGCTGCTGTCAAGGTGGCTCATCTCCTTCCTTTGGGGAGAAAGATGGCTAGCATGCCCTGGGGACCAGGGCGTGAGGGGCTTGGGGGAGGCTCCTGAGCCCCACAGCTCTTCCGAGGGAGAGGAGGAGAGTAGGGAGGGGCTGTGTTGGGATCGGGACTCCTTGTGCCTTCCGCTGCCCACCTGTGCTCTTTTGCTGCAGATGCCACAGCTCCGCTTGACTGGAGGGCACACACGCACGGGGACTCGCATGGGGCTGCTGACTCACTTGCTGTGCCCTTCCGGGGTTGGACTGGACTGGGCGCGGAGCCTCTTCACTGCTTCTCCCCCCGTGGACATCAGGAGCACCCATTCCTCCTACCGCTTGTCCCGGGGCAGCTGCTGCCATCCGGTGCTCTCCAGCCTATTGCTGGCCAGCCGGGTGCGCTAAGCTCGGGCCTTGGGCAGATGGAGGCTGGAGGGGAGCAAGAGCCACGGCTGCCCAGCTCCTCCACCTGAGCATGTGTGCAGGTCTGGCAGCACATCTGCCCAGAGGCACTGGTGGGCCCAGCCTTCCTTCCTTCCTTCCTTCTCCCTCCCCTCCTTCCTTCCTTCCTTCCTCTCTCTCTCTCTCCCCCTTTCTCCCAAGTACAAACTTACATGTTCTCCTTCCCCTGCTAGCCTTCTCCAAAGCAAAACGGATGCCTCATCCTACTTGTCTTCTCCAAACTCATGCCCACCATTGCTTCCAAAGGCCGTCTGCTCACTCACTCGCACTCTCACTGCATTCCCACTAAAACCTGCTCCTTTTATAGGTTCCCCTCTCCCCGCCCAGCTCTTGCAGCTATTCCCATGAGAGCGCTGATGGATTCGTTTTCCCTGCCCTCCCCAGTTCCCACTAGTGAGACGCATGTGGAGAGGGGGAGGGGAGCATCCCTCTGGTGTGTATGCCGACAGAAAGGGCTCTGCGTGCCCAGTCTGGCACATGTGCCATAGGTTTGCCACCATGGTTCTATGGGCATTTAATTATTCAAGAAGCAAATCTCTTTCTACATCACTTACATTTAATTCTCCTTGAAGGATATCTATCAGAGGAGCTGCCACTCAGAATCAACCCCACCAGTATCTAGAATTATTGTGTTTCATACAGACAAGGATCATGAGCTAAGGGTGGACATAACTAGGATAAGTAACAGTTTGTGCAACACAATTGGCCACCTATCCTTCCATATCTGCTAGGTACCCAAACAACACATTAGAATTATATAATATACTGGCTAGACATGACACAATTTATAAGTCTTCATTGGGACAACTGTTGCCAAGCAAGTGTGATAGTTAAAATAAATTATCCCTTTTATTCCTAAAGTTGCTTAATGCTAGAGACTGCAAATTAAAACAAAGCAGAAATTACACAGCAATATTAAAAAGAGACACTTGGTAAATTGTCTTCTTGGCTACCATGTATTACTACAACTGCTATTTATTTAAATGACATTATAATGGGTTTGTTCTATTAACACTTGTGATTTAACCTACACTTTTATGTATTTTGGTCATGTAGCTTATAGCAAGTGGTCTAACTATAAGGTAAGAAAACTATTATGCAAAATTAAAAATACAGCACAGAGAAGCTTCAGCATCCACAAATCTTACAATATGTTAAATTATCTTTTTCACAAATAGTGAAATCAATAAAGACTGACCAATAAAGACAAAGCAGGAGACCTCTATTTATGCTCCAAATAAAAATAAAGAACAATTCTACAAAATATTTTTTAAATGCTTACCAAAAGTTAAGCAAAAGTTTTGCCATTTATGTCAGACTCAAATTCGAATAAATCATCTTAATAGGAGAAAGGAAACAAGCTTTCCCCAAAAAGTATTTCAATAAAAAAGGAATGTTAAACCTTAAGGTTGTGTTATGGTTAGGGTGGTGCATCCTGGTTCTTTTTGACCTCTCAGTGGCTTTATAGTATATTACTGAATTGAAGTCCTGAAAAACATGAGAAAAGGATATCTCAAAGAATTCCTCTTCCTTCATGGAGTTCCCAGCTCCTTCTGTTTTCTAGCTGCTCCTGCCAAATGAAGTAAGGCAGGGAACTACAAGAGGAGAACTTGTAAGTTGCCTTAACTTCTTTGGAATCACTGAATATACTGCAAACAGAATTGATTGTGTCATTCTTCTGAACCAGCTCTTGACTTGGGGTTGGGTGATACCATATTGTATCCATTCTCCTCCTCTTCCTGGAGATGATTTCAATCAATATCAGTCAGATTTCAGAAGTCCAGCACACAATCCTGAATTGTGAAGTGTCTCGTGACTCTATCTTTCTCTACTCCTGTTTAACATCTACATGAAGCTGCTGGGGTGAAAGTTTCCAACAGTTTGGAATATATTATCAGGATCACAGGATGAGAGATATCTAATTAATTTTCTATTGCTCCCTATATATTGCCAGAGAAAAAGGAAAAGATACAGGCATATGTACATGGGGCAAGTGGGAAATGACTTTTTTATTATGATTTGGGACATGATTTGGTTTCTTTTTGTTTTGTTTTAGTGGAATGTCATGTTTTATGTTTTATCCTGTTCACCACACAGAGTTTCTTGGATATCTGGGGATAAGGCTGTCGCATATGGGATAGACAAATAAATGAAAAGCAAGCCATGTGACATCATAGTGCAAAATGCATCTCTTTGCTAAGGTTGTGCCAAAGCCTCTTTTCCTCCAGCTACAGATTGAGAATGATGAAGTATGATGAAGTAGTTAAGGTTCTGACCTAGGAACCAAAAGACTCTGAGAACTAGAGCATCCTTAAGCATGAAAACTAGCTGGGCGACTTTGGACCAGTCATTTTTTCAACCCAACCCACTTCACAGAGTTGTTGGTTGTTGTGGGGAAAATAGAAGGCAGGAATGTTACGTATCTTCACCATCTTGAGTTATATTTATAAAAAAGGCAGGCTGTCATCATCATGCCCTACAGGCTTTGGACACTGGGAAAGAACATCAACAGCATCACTTAGTCAGCCCAATGCAAAAATATACAGCTGGTATTATCAGCATACCGATGATACCCTGCCCCATGTCCATGGATTACCACACTTAATGGCTTAACATAAATAGTGAATAGGATCAGGAAAGAGGGGTGACCCCAGGTCACCCTACACAGCAGGGACTTTGGACTAAATCCCTATCAAGGCTAGGAAGGCCAAATTCTCCCCAGATTACCAGGTAAGGTCATGTTTCAGGCAATCTGAATCACTGAATTCAAAAAGGTTTATCCAACAGATGTCTAAAATAGGCAACTAAGTGTTTCCCTAAGGTCTCTTACCCATGAAAGACTAAATTACACTAACTAAAGCCACTAGCCAACTGTCTCCAGATGTGATACAGATGAAAAAATAACATTTCCCCACTTTTATTGCTATGAGACAATCCTTAAGGCTGTTACTCCTACTCAGCTGAATTCATTCTTTTCTTCCAGTAACAGTCTAGGCACCTGTCATGCTGCTTCAGCATCCAGAATTCCTCTGAAAACTAGGGGACCCTTTAGGACCCCCCCACACACAAGGACTCTGCATATTCAGTCTAAGGCCATTGTTCTCCTCATATTCAAAGCAGTCAGAGAGTATGGCTTTAGTTGAACCATGTAACAGAACCCCAGGAGGAACTCCAACCTCCCTCTGAAGCCCAGTAGAATCCGTTAGATACCTGGGGTAGGCTGTTCAAATTAATCTCATCTTAAAAAGCATAACATTTTCCTCCCTTGTCTTTTTCTTCCTCTCTTTCTCTATGTTTGTGTTTGCTTTTCCTATTGCAATAGACAATCTGTCATTCCACTTGCCCTCTGGGACAACATCCCTCTGGGGAACCACATGGTTCCTGTCCTTCAAATGTTCTATAAGTCTCTGAAGATCTGGAGTGTTTATGAAGCCCCTGATGATTTTTTAGTTTTTATTCATGTTGCAGTTCATGTTTTTCTTTTTTATTAAGTATGCTTTTAAAATAGTAAGCTGTCCAGAATCTTTTTGGAGTTAGATTACCTTGAAATCCATTAGATAAATACATTTAAGAGGGAAGTGAGACACCTGAATTTATGTGCCAGCTAATAATAATTAAGGTTGAAGGTATTTGTCCAGTTATCAAACAACTCAAGCTTATCCTACTGTAAAAAAAGGCTTGCATCTCTGGGTACAATTTCTGTATCTGACGTACCCTTTAGCCATAGAAAATTCCTTGTTTGTGATTCAAAACAGCACATCATCCAAATAATTGAGATGATGCACTTACTCCCAGTGGAGGCAACTAACCACAATGTAAAAAAGAAGTTGAGACTCTAGAAAGAGTACAGAGAAGAGCAACAAAGATGATTAGGGGACTGGAGGCTAAAGCATATAAGGAACGGCTGCTGGAATTGGGTATGTCTAGTTTAATGAAGAGAAGGACAAGGGGGGACATGATAGCAGTATTCCAATATCTCAGGGGCTGCCACAAAGAAGAGGGAGTCAAGCTATTTTCCAAGGCGCCTGAAGGCAGGACAAGAAGCAACGGGTGGAAACTAAGCAAGGAGAGAAGCAACCTAGAACTAAGGAGAAACTTCCTGACAGAACAATTAACCAGTGGAACAACCTGCCTCCAGAAGCGGTGAATGCTCCAACACTAGAAGTTTTTAAGAAGAGACTGGACAGCCATTTGTCTGAAATGTTATAGGGTTTCCTGCCTGAGCAGGGGGTTGGACTAGATGACCTCCAAGGTCCCTTCCAACTTTATTACTATTATTATTATTATTATTATTATTATTATTATTATTATTATTATTATTATTATTATTATTATTATTATTATTATTACAATAGCAGAGAAGTAGAATGGTTCTTCTGAAGGTGAGAAACTGGTTCTAAGGCTTGAACCATGGCTTTTTGAAGTTGAAAGAACAATACTAGTAGGTTGATCTTTCCTCTACTATTCAGGGATCAGAACACAATATAACCTGGATTGATTATTTTACAGTGTTTCACTGTTCTCCTCTCTTTTCTGTCAATGAATGGATAGATAAAGAATTTGTTAATGATATTGTGGTTATGCTACCTAGAATAAAAATAGAAGGCTGTTATTTGTGAAAAGGCTGATATTTAATATCTTGAGGATGCTACCCATTTTAACAGAAAAAAGATTTCTTCTTTCCTTCTTCCTCATCCACAGATCCAAATCTTTATACCTATGGTCAATAGCATTGCTCATGCATTGACAGTTTTCATCATCGGTGAATATGGATCCATATATTTGTAATCATTTATTCATGTGTTGAGTAATCTTATTTTTTTTATAAAGGACAGTATTCCTTCAAATGTAATATTTCGGATGCAGGTGCATCCAGATCCTTCATAGGTAGGTCACAGCCTAAAGTGATTTTCTGTTCCCACTCCAGGAGCTTCTGGGAAAAATTAATCTAATTACAAATGAGAACAAATCACATGAAGAGGTTTTTTTGGCTTCTTTCCAGTAGTCAGTCCCTAACTTTTTATCTCCCCCAATTTTTCTCTATGCATTCTTTAACGCTAATATAAAATTAGGAACATAGTTTTATGAACAATATTTTGGAAGCTCACCTTGTGAATTATTCAGCCCTAAAATTTAATAAACCAACAAACAATCATTTTGATTATTCAGTGTATCCTATAAACAGGGCAGCAGAAAGAAATTGTCCATTTATGCTAAAAGCTTCCATTAATATGAACTTCTGGGTCTAGAACTCAAGCTAAGCTAGTGAATACATGATATTTTTATTTACTGTTGTAGGTTGAGATCCCAACATAAGGAGTGAGTGAAGCTGATTCTTTCCTCCACACTTTTATTTTTTAAAATGTACATGCACACCATATGTATATACAGGGTTGTTTTACTTTTTGTTTAAAACAAACGATGAAATGGTAAATGAAAGATTGGCATAGCCACACATACAAGTCACAACACAAACTGCACCCTTCCCTTGTATAGTTGTATTTCAGGAGTATATAAGTCATGACAGGAGTATATAAGTCATGTTTTTATGACAGGAGTATATAAGTCATGTTTTTATGTCATGATATAATGATATATACATTTCATAATTTGTCCCACATTACTCCCTCCAGACACTTATGAAGCTGTAGAAGGATTAACTTCTTCCCTATATCTGATGGGATCAAGTATGTGCTTATAGCAGAATAAATAAAAACTCAGCAATGAAGAACACAAATATGCAATTTATAGATCCACTAATTTCATCCTTAGAAACATCTTTGGCTGTTTCCCTGGTAAATCACTAAGGTTGAAAAAAGCTGAATTTCAGTTGCAAACTATGAAGGCTCATAAAGGTTCAGGGAGCCACAGTCCATCTACGCAAGTGGTGTACTGATTGCTCCAGCTGAAAATAGAAATATCCAATAACCATTGCCACTATTTTGTGCCTGGCTGTTTTCAGATCCTGGTTCCAGGAATGAATATTTTATGAACTGCCATGTACCCAGCATCACAATTTTTCATGGAAAGTCTGGAATAGAGCTAGATAAGAACTCTTAATAATCAACATAACTACAGAATATAAGTATGACATAGGCTAAAATGTTATATTTTAGGATTCCATTTTATTTCATACTATAGGTTTCGATATCTGCGAATCACAAACCTCTCTTGGAGGAAAAAAGTCAGCTTAGAAATCCAAGAAAACAGGCTGGATAAAAAATGGACTTCCATTATTCCCGGGAGCATCTGATTGATCTCCCAGAAGCTGGAGAAATGCAAAAATCTGAACAAGAGATTCATCTGCTTCAAGACTACAACAGATAAAATATTAAGCCAGGGCTTTATATTGGACTTTTGAATCAGTTTGGCTAGGTTGCGCTGCTAAGTCTTTTGTTTCTTTGTTCAGGGTATGGAATTGACTGTTTAACTTTAGCCTTCAATTTTGCCAGCTACGGTATTACCATGACCTGAGTAGCTCTGCAATTTATCTTTTTCCACAGTGAAAGCTTGTAGAATAGTAACTTTAACTCTACATTTCATAGCCAGGAGGTGACATTGTAGAAATTATTTTCACGTTTGCATTTTGCCTTTAATCATAAGAATGGACAATAGAGCTTTATTGCAGGAACTACCAAATCACTATCTCAAAGAAAGAGCTGGGACCAGGGTTTGAAGATCACAGGGCTTCGTAGGCAACAATTTGGGGGATCTCCATCCTACTGCCAACATCTATTTGCTATAAATTTAAAAAATAAATAGTGCTAGAATTGCGCAGACCCAAATGTTCCATGCTGTTCCTCACTGTAGATAAAATAATGCCGTAGAATAATTCTTTTCATGATGTGAACTATGCTTATCTCTGTGCAGCTCTCTGAGGGCAGCCCTCTAGCAGATCTATTTGACTGATAGCCATGTTATCTTTTTTCAGAAAACTAAGGATATGCAAGTTCACTGAGGTATTTAAAAATACTTAATTTGCTTTTCTGAGTTTCTCTTTAAGGAACTTGATCTTCAATTTTTGTATTTATCATTATTGTTAGTTTTGTTGTTATGGGTTGGCTTAAAATTTTCCCACCCAATTCTTCCAGATTGTTCTAGACCAGGGGTGTCAAACTCGCAACGTCACATGACGTGTCGCGACATATTGCGACTTTTCCCCCATTGCCGGTTTTGCCATGATGCATCCGGCCCGTGGGCCAACAGTTTGACACCCCTGTTCTAGACGGTTCCATCACCCTGAACTATTCTGGAAGGAAGGGGGGGGGAATGCTGTCATTGTTTTTTAAAGCTGGTTGCTTTGATGCAATCAAACCTTCTAATTCTCACTTGTCTGCTGTTCATTCCATGCCATCATTTTCAATGTATTTATTCCTTCATCTTGCTCATCGCTTGATCATAATCTAATGTAATCAACATGGATATATTCATGTACAATAAGATATAGATATTGATAGTGCAAATTGTATTGGATTTGGTAAACATCTGTTAATTAGTATTCTGTCCCCGAACAATGAAGACATTTTTCAATGCAATTTCCAGTTTAAATATAAGCACAATTATAAGCAAAATTGTTGAATAACAAGACAGGATACCTCTGATACCTTTCTCCTGCATTTGCCAAAAAATCAAGGAAGACATAAATCAGACAATGGAAAAATGCCAAAAAAAAAAGAGTAGCTTGCCTTCCTATTACTTTATAACCCAGTTTTATTTCATTATTTTAAAAAGAAACAATGTTTGAGATATGTGTAGATACCCATCAGTCTAATTTAATTTTAATCTCTTTGGAAATTTACATCAAGCAGTGGACTTCAAATATATTTTGCAAATATATGGACAAAGAATATAATATATGATGTACAAAAGAAAAAGCTTATTGTAGATGGAAGACAAAGAAAAGGCTTGTATGAATTGGCTCCCATACATTGCTGTAAAGTACATTGGTTCAATGTATTCCATAGCTGATAAGGCTAAGAGGAAACTAAGATTAAAATCCAACATCCACTGGAATGTAGCACCTATCATACGCTTGTCAACTTAGAAGTAAGTCCCACTGAGTTCAAATATTTTACTTCTAAATAAAATTGTAGAAGAGATAATAAATTTCAGTTTAATATTTAAATTAGGTTTTAACTTGTTCAGTTATTGAAATCTATGTATGCAGCAATCTGTATACAGACGTACTTTTTTAATGTTAAAATAAACATAAATCTCACTGGTTTCAGAAGAAAGTATTTCTGAATAAACTAATTATATAAGATTGAACTGTATGAAGTTCCACATTATTCTTATGCTCTGAAAATCTTAATAGTAGTAACATGATTAAGATTAAAAGTTGGAACAACTAATATTTAGTTTCACCAACATGGATTTTACCCATTTGATCTGGTTCTAAATCTCAGCTGTTGAGTTCAAACCATTTGAATCATTGACATGACACAACAGTTGTGAAATTTACTTTGATCTGTAGCCAAAAATACTTACAATGGAAGTGATATCTGGCTTGTAGGTTCATCATTTGTGATCAACTTAGAAATCAGCGTGCTTTATTCTTCCCTTGGATACAATATTTTCTTCCCATTCCTCCAAAGAGTGATTCACTTGAAGCCATTTCGTCCACCTGGCATGTTTCATTCTTAACTGCATGCAAATGTTTGTGATTCTATTTCCTGCCCCAAATAATCAAGCTGTCACCCACAAGTCAATCAGTCATTAATGATAAGAAATCCATCACATCTCAATGATGATTTACATCCTTTACAAACTATGCCTGATTTAATTGCAAAATATTTCTTGCTGAGGTTTCTCTGACAAGTGTCCCTTATGAGAGAGAAAAAAATAACCTGTATCAAAAAGAAAATGAGAGAAAATGAAAAGGCAAGAACTTGAATATTCCATTCAGAATAAATACTTATTTATTTTCTCTTCATGTTCAAGCATTCCTTATGCCTAAGACATGTGGAATGCAATTCAATTGCTATTGCAGGAGTATCCAAGTAATTTTAGAGACTCAGCAGGGTTTAAAGTACACAACATTTTCCATTCTTTAAAGAACAAAGAGTCACCACATCCAAGTTTATTTTTAAGGTCCTGTGGTCACTAAATATAATAATAAGTTTCTGTGTGTGCATGAATGTAAGAAACTCTCATCTATTTTGCCTTATTCATTTCAGTGAACAGAAAATGATTTCTGAGTTAATGGTGGAACTACATATAAAGCATTTAAAGGGAAAAAAATCATGTCATTGTTTTGTTATATGAGGCACTGTTCAAAAGCTCCATAAAAGTGTTTTTTAAAGTGACCAAAAAGTTTTGTCCATGCCACTTTTTTTTAAATAGCATTATGGCTATTTAAAACTTATAAGTTCATCCACGGTCCTATCTTGAGGATTCCAGCAATGGCCAGCCAGATGTTTTCTTAAGCCCTTTTCTTTTTGTGCCATATCTGATTCTATTTGTAAACATATTCACAAGAACTGCCTCATTATACATCATTTTAAGGCCCTCTGGAACTAGGGCTAGGAAGTACGGGGTTGCTTATGGAAGCAGGAATAAAGAAATGCCAAAAGGTCATTTGGGTTACAAGGTAATAGGAAGACAATGACCCTATCCAGGTTTTCCCCAGATCAGGTATTCAAAAATATAGTATTTATGAATATTGAGAATCTATCTACTAAGTGTTGCTAGACAAAGATATAATAGCTGCAGTAGTAATGTAAATACCACTCACTAAGCAACTAAAACACTACCTGAAATCAAGAAAAATAAAAAGAGGAGTAGGAGGAAGGCAGAACCCCAGATGCAAAAGATCTAAAGATTCTATTTAAGTACAGATGAAAGAAGAGGTTTAGCACTTTTGAGAGCATTCAACAAGTAAATTTCATTTGGAAAATGCTCTCCTTAGATTTACTTTTGAGAAGCAGACTACCATTTATCTCAAAACAGGTTACACATCGCTCCCAGAAATCCTGGCCTCATACTTAATTACATCAAGTTTTATTTTGTTCACCCCATTTGTTCATTTTTCTTTCTCCATTGCTTTTCTAGCACCATCATCCAAACTTCCAGATAACTACACCTGGATTGTTCCTCACAAAAGAGATTGACTTATTTTATAATCCAATCTTCTGAAATGCACCTCCTCATTTTGTTTGTTGTAAAAAAGAAAAATTAAAAAGCCTTCCTTGAAAATATTTGTTGACCCTCAGGCCACTGGATGTATTGTAAAATAAATGTATTCATTTTACTTTACCTAAAATGTTACCTTATAAATGCTTTCTACCCAGCTTTGACTTTTTTATATCTAGTCAGGCTCTGAAGATATATTAGTTTCAGCTTTTAACTTCATAAACTAGTTATCTATTTTTGCAGCTGGATCCATTTGTTTTCATTAAAAGAACTGGAAAAACCCACAGGAACTAAGAAACATACTTTGGCTTTAATGAGAAAAAAAGCTTTACGTTTAAATATTGAAGGAGAGTTGAAAAGTATACATGAAATTCTACCTTTACAACCTCAGTGAAGAAATAAGCCCATTGGGAGGTTATAGGAATCAAACAGTATCATAGAAAATGTATCTTACAGAAATAGAAATTCATAAGATAATTTGCAAGAATTAGCTTAGATTTGTTAAGGAAAATGTTACTAAACTACTTTTATCTCATTTTTTGATCAGGTTAATTTCCTTAATAGATTATGGGAATACTGTAGGCAAAGTACAACTTGATTTCAGCAAAGCATTTAACAAAGTACATGCTGATTACCAAGCTAGTTTAAGTGTGTGCAGCATGACATGACAATTGAATGGATACACAGATTTAATAATAATAATAATAAAGGGACCTTGGAGGTCATCTAGTCCAACCCCTTGCTCAGGCAGGAAACCCTATACCATTTCGGACAAATGGCTGTCCAGTCTCTTCTTAAAAACTTCCAGTGTTGGAGCATTCACCGCTTCTGGAGGCAGGTTGTTCCACTGGTTAATTGTTCTAACTGTCAGGAAGTTTCTCCTTAGTTCTAGGGTGCTTCTCTCCTTGATTAGTTTCCACCCGTTGCTTCTTGTCCTGCCTTCAGGCACCTTGGAAAATAGCTTGACTCCCTCTTCTTTGTGGCAGCCCCTGAGATATTGGAACACTGCTACCATGTCTCCCCTCGTCCTTCTCTTCGTTAAACTAGACATACCCAATTCCAGCAGCCATTCCTTATATGCTTTAGCCTCCAGTCCCCTAATCATCTTTGTTGCTCTTCTCTCTACTCTTTCTACAGTCTCAACATCTTTTTTACATCGTGGTGACCAAAACTGGATGCAGTATTCCAAGTGTGGCCTTACCAAGGCATTGTAAAGTGGTATTAACACTTCAACTATCCCTCTGTTAATGCAGCCTAGCACTGTGTTGGCCTTTTTGGCAGCTGCAGCACACTGCTGGCTCATATTTAAGTGATTGTCCACTAGGACTCCGAGGTCCTAGTTTCATGATTTCCCAAAACTCATGCTCAGAAACAGAGGCTATGCTGGATACTCTATTCTTCAATGTTTTTCTTAATGGTTTGAATGAAGAGGTAAAGGAAATGCTTATCAGGTTTGCACATTTCATAAAATTGTGTGGGTAGTTGTACCCCTAGAAGACAGGAATCAAATTCCAAACCCATCTCAGTTATTTAGAGAAATGGGATGAAAAATAAAATTGAACAAAGACAAGTGAAAGTCCACTTAGAAGACAAAACTCAAATGAGAGATAATAGTACTTCGATAACAGTATATAAGAAAAAGATATTCAAATTAGTAGAAGATTGCAAACTGAATATGAGCTTGCAATGTAATATGTCTGTAAAAAGCAAATGCAATTTTAGGCTGTATGTAAAGCGTTATTTCCAAATCATGATTACTCCATTAGATTCTGTTTGGGTCAGAGTGCTCTTCAAGTACTCTGTCCAGGGCTGAAGCTAAAAAGGTAAGAAACAGTCATTCTTAGGCCAGATAAAACTATTATGTAATCACTGAGCAGGTAGATCCCAATCTAAAGGCTAATAAGAAAAACTGTATGCCCATTGATCTGAAAAAGGGAGAAAAATGCCTAGGAATTAGAACACTATCTGTTTTGATTACTGTGTTCTGTGTTCTGTATATATGACTTCTACCTTGTCTGCAAAAAAGCATCTTATGTACTGTATGTCATCACTGTGACTTTCAGCTGCAATCAAACCTCTGAATACAAGGTGAAGAATCTGAAGATTTAGATATATTGCACAGCCTGGCATGAAATCTGACACCATCACATTTGAAGACCAATTCCCGAAAATTAGAATAGATTCAGAAAAAGGCAATGAAGATGATGAGGGGATTAGAAGCAGGCCCTAAAAATTGGAATTGGAATATGTAGTCTTGAAAAACATGAATATTTGAAGGGATAGCTCAAAGAAAATCTCTCTTGTTTCAGAGTGAAAAATAGAAAAATGAATTAAAATTACAAGAAAGCAAAATTCATCTAAATATCAGAGGGTGGGGGGACTCCTAACAACAGGAACAGTTCAACAGTGAAATTAGTTCTCCAGAGAAGTGAGAAACTAATTGGGATCTATTTTGGATCCTAAATGTCTAAAGGCTAGAAGCCAGGTTGGCTCTCCCCTCCCTCCCCACCCCCCAAAAAAAGACTATAGCAGAATTGACAATAGTACAAATAACCCTTACAACAGTTTGTTTAGTGACCATTTGAAGTTACCACAGCATCGAAAAAACTTATGACCATTTTTCACACTTATGACCGTTGTAGCATCCCCATGGTCACATGATCAAAACTCATATTTATGACAGTTGCAGTGTCCTGGTGTCATATGATCACCTTTTGCAAACTTCTGACAAGCAAAGTCAATGGGGAAGCCAGTTTCAATTAACATCCATGTTACTAACTTAACAGCGGTGGCAAGAAAGATTATAAAACAGAGCAAAATTCACATAATAAATGTCTCACTTAGCAACAGAAATGTTGGGCTCAATTATGGTCGTAAGTCAAGGCCTATCTGCAGTCTGAAAGGGTTTCATTTCTCACTCCTGACTGCTAGTAACATTTTGAGTTTTCGAAGATGTCTGTCTGTTTCCCTCTCTACCCATTTTGTTTTTCCATTATTTTCAATACCTGATGATTCCTCTTATTGTAGCACAGCTCTTTCATAGGTAGACTGTTAAAACTAAATCTGGAAAAGGAAGAAAAAGTAGGGTTTTTTAAACAAATGTTTCTTTGATGCTTTTAAAAACAATAGAAAAAGGGGGGGAAAAACTAAACACAGAAGCCAGTAGGCTTCTATTCTTCATCATAAATACAAACAACCATAATAATTCATTCCCCCCCATAACGTTACATGCAAATATCTCTTCTTCCCATAATTCATCCTTTATCCATATGGAGATCCATAAATCATTAACCTTTCAGTCTTAGTTTCAGCAAAAAAAAATCCATAACGGGATTCCCAGTTCTATACAACCATTTCTTATTTTAAATTTGATCAAATAAACCAACTTTGTACTCCTTCCTTTTGCTTCTAATATTTTAATCTTCATTCAAATGTTATCATGGCATTTGACATCAGGCAAAACTTCTTTGTTCTCTTTATCATGTAAATCTTCCAAGATATTATATTTTAGTAATTTCTTCTTTTAGATATATCTACAGTATATGGTAGATCTATTTTTCTTTTATGCATGCAACATTACTCTGATTGAAGCTGCTATTTTTGACCCATTCTTCAAAAATCTCCTCTATTATTTTGCAAGTTCCAATGCTAACCAAAGACAAAATATGGGCTTTTTACTTTTTCTCACCTTTTTCCCTTTCCACCTGAAGTCTTTAGTTCTCTCTAGTGTTCTACTTCTGAAATTATAAAATCTGAAATTTCAGTTTTGATTTAGGATAAACTAAACACATTGGTTCCCACAAAGGTGGTGTTTATTTATATAATTACTTCCAAAATCTTATAGCAAAAGTCATAACATTCCATTATTCCAGTGTCTGTTCCTGTAATTCATTTATAACTTTCTTGACTCTAATTCTTAATTAGCTTTTTGCCACTTAAGCTTATAGTTAATTTTATTTTTATTCAAAAACAAAGGTGAACTTACCAGGTGGCTTTTCAAACTTATCATTTTGAAGATCTCTAATATCCTTAAAGTAGCTAAGTGGGTAATTTCTAAAAGTGATTAGAAAGTGAATTAGCAAACTCAGCATTTTTTTAAAGCCTGTGCCATAGTTGACAGCATGATGGTTCCCTTCATTTCTTAGCACTCAAACTACTATCCTGCAGTCTCCTAACAAGCAGCAACCATCTAGAGCACAAATGAGTGTCCTCCCATCATCTCCTCATCAAAAGTCATTCCATGGGACTGGTCTACTTGCTGGTCTTTCAGTCTTAGCCACAGTCATTGTCTCTGCTTGTTTGGAGACATATTAGCTTACCCTTCCTCACCCAGAAGCCTCAAGAAAAAGTAGTTTTATGTTCTTGTGATTATTTTATTAGGATGAAGATCAAATGTGTAGGTAAGTTAAATCATTGTTTCATAGAATTCTGGGCTATCAAGATGATAGGTTTCTCTTGGAAGAGTGGTCAAGTTCAATTCAGGATTAAAGAGAAAGATCCACACAAAAGTCATTTTCTATGCAAATTATGGTAATTATTTCTAAATAAGCATTTGTAAACATGAATTAGCATATGTAAATGTTATGCAATCTGTGCTCTTCTCTGTCCTTGTTTTTCCTGACACTTAACTATCCTCCTAGGGCCTAAATCTGCAACATTGAGCTCAAATAGCTGCAGAGATGGTGAAATGTTTTCTGAGTCTCTCCATGTCTCATTATGAATGAGTGAGATTTCTCCAGGCTTTTCTCCAGTGAAAGAGAAGGAAAGCAGAATGTCCCAACATTGCATCTTACTGAACTGTTTTGGAGAAACATACCTAACAGCTTGTAAACCTCCATGCCACCGAAAACCACATCCAAGAGGTTCAAGAAGAAAACAATATATTTATCCTTGTTATTCATTGTTGTCTGAACTGTATTAAAGTAGACGTAGCCCATTTTATAGTTAGGTGAGCCAACCTGTTTCTTTATGAGTTATACTTCATACTTTTCAAAAATCATTTAGAAGTAGATATGCAATTATGGACAACCTTTCTGCCCATTTTTTAAATGAATCTCCTCCAGTGATGGGATTCAGCCAGTTCGGACCAATTCGGCAGAACCAGTAGCTAATTTTTTGTTACCCAGGCCCAGAATGGACTTCCGGAAGCGGCATCCACACAGAGAACTGGTTGTTCACATATTTGAATCCCACCACTGATCTTCTCTGCAATATTTCAAAGGTAAAACAATAAGACTTGATATACACTTAGTGCGAGTAAAGCAGTAAATATATCTCATGTTACCAAGGATATTGTTTTGGTTTAGTTTTTGAAAAAAAAATTCTATATTATATTATTTTTTAGCAGCTATGTGTGTAGACACATTAAACCTCTGTATTGTGAACTGCATTGATTACCAATTTCTGGGTCTAATTCAAGCTGCTGGTGTCAACTGTTAAAACCCTATATGGCATAGGCCTGGGGTTTAGAGGAACTGCCTGTTCCTGATTACATCTGCCCATGCTACCAGATTCAGCAGAGCGAGCTTGTTATGTGTTCTGTTGCCTAGCAAGCTACATAAGCAGATCCAAGGCAACAGGTCTTTTCTGCTGGGGCATCACATGATTATGGAATATTCTCTCCTTGAAGTGAGCTCCATCAGTTTTCTGTTTCTGAACATCTCTCAAGTCCTGGTTGTGCCATCAGGCTTGGGTATCCCAGAAGACTGGTGAACAAGTGAAGTGGCTCCGTTACTATTAACATTCCTTCATCAATTTTTTATTTTTTAAGTCTTTTTATAGATGATGATGATGATAATGATGATGATTGTTGTTGTTGTTTGGGATATTTATTAACTACTTTTAGCTTCGTTGTAAACTACCCAGAGTCAATTGTTTAGTGACATGGGCAGATATATACATGTGACAAATAAATCCAAATTTATTTTACAGTTTCAAAGAGGGAGAACAAAAGTGCTACACTGTTGAATTGCCCAGCATGTTACTTTTATAATGAGAGGAAGTTTTAATATGCGAGGGAATTAAAAACAAAGAGAGAAACTATCTTGTCCCATCTTTACCTATGTCTAGATTCAAGACCAATTGTAGAGCTGGTGGGAAAAAAAAAAGGATACTCAAAGTCTTTTTAATTTCATTTTACCTTCAAATAGCAAAATCAATCCACTACAGGGCTTTTCACTATAAATAGAAGTTTGTGGTATTAGTAAAAATGGACAGAAGTTTTATTCCCCCCTCGTTTTCCTGTGGGTATTAGAGAGTCATTCAAACATTAGGAAATATTTGCACATGGAAATACATTCAGTAATTTTATGGAACCCATAGCAGAAATATGGGCAACTGTTACAAATCCATGTGGATGTTATGTACCTAAATAAACTATTAATAAATTGTATTAATGTTGTATTATGTATTAACTTTAGATCAGAGGCAGCTTGTCTCTAAATACCAGCTAAACGGGTTTTATCTGATTGGAACATGTGAGAGTAGCACACTGGACTAAGAGAACTTCTACAAAAAGCGTTTTTTGTGGTTTTAAGTTTTTGTGTTTTTTATTTTTTCAGTGATGTATAATTGCCTTCTTGCTGAGAAAGCATGAAAAAATTGATGTATTGCTTGAAACTATTGCAAGTACAAAATCAAACAAAATAAGAAGTTGAAATTGACTGATTGATTGAATCTTTTTTTTTTTTTTGCACATGGCGGTGGAGGCCTAAAGCGAAAAGGTTTTATAAAACCCAGCTGAAGGCCTAGGACTGGGGCGACAGCGCGCGTGCCCACAGAGAGGACTCTGAGTGCTATAGTTTCGCCACCACTGTGATAGGGTGAAGGACAGCGAGGGTGACTGGATTGGGCTGGGGTTGCCCAGGCATTTGACATATTGTGGGGGAGTGGCTGCTTCATGCCATAGTACAGCCCTGGAGTTTTCAGGGCATTTGCAACTTCCCCTCAAGCAGCCACTTTGTGCCCCTCTGTAGAGATTTCCTGGGCCTTTATGTGGCTGGCTGGCTGTTTTGTGATGCAGCACTGGAGCTTCCCCAGCATTTAAGGGCATAGATGGGGAGGGGGGAGATGGGAAAGCATGGACAGTTGCAGCTGGTTGTTAGGGCAGGCAGATTTTGATCACATGCCCAAATTTTGTTCACATGATCGTGGGGATGCTGTTACGGCCAACACTTGAAGCAGGGCTCATAATTTCCTTTGTTCTGCACTGTCATAATTTCAAATGGTCATTGAACAAATGATCATAAGTCAAGGAATACCTGTATAATTTAATAACAGTAGGATAAATCTTAGAGGTCATTTAGCCAAACTCTCTACTCAGCACAGGATCTACAGTACTAAAGAATCTCTGACAGATGACCATTCATTTTCTGTCTGAAGACCGTTAACCAAAGAGAACTCAGTACATCATGTGGCAGTGTGCTCCACTAGCTGACAGCTTGAATAGTTTATTCTGATTTCTAGCCTGGACCTATTTCCTTATGATTTTAACCATTTGTTCTGTCTTATCATCTAGGTAAATAGAGAAGAATTCCACTTTCTCTTCTATGTGACAACCCTTCAAATACCTAAAGTCGGCTATCATATCTCTCCTTAGTCTTCCTTTCTCTGGGCTAGATATCCTCAGATCCTTTGACTGTTTCTCAGAAGCTTTGCTTCACCATCCTATTAACCCTCTTTTTAACTTACTCCAATTGTCATTGTCCTTTCTGAACGATTGTGTCTGATACTGGACACAATGGTATTCCAAACAGAGTCCGACCAGCACAGACTTGAATAGAACAATTGTTCGGAATGATCTGTGTTTCTATTAATGCACCAAATACAGTATTTGCATTTCTTCCAGCTGCAACACACTGCTGGCTCAAATTTAACAGAACCCTCTGGTTATTACATGTATTACTGCTAAGCCAAGACTTCCTCATCTTGGAAATACTTGCACCTTACGTCTTTCATAGCCACATAAAGAAATTTACATTTCTGCCTATTATATTCCATCCCATTCATTTAGCTCACCATTCAAGGCTGTTTAGAACTTTTCAAACTTCTCTCTTTCATTTCAAATGCTGGCTACTCTTCTCCATTTTGTGTCATTTGCAAACTTTATGAATAACCTCTTCATCTTAGTAATTGATAAAAATGTTGAACAGGAGACAGCACAGAGTTTGTGATACTGCCCTTTGTGAAAGCTGAAGGGCACTATTAATTAGCACACTTAGCATACAGTCATTCAATCAAAGATGAGTTCCATCCAACAGTAGCATCATCTAACATCTTTACCATTTTATGAAGGAGAATATCATTTAAAGGCTTTTCTGAGATCTGAGGTCTATGATATTCCCCTGATCTGAGAAGCTAGTAATTCTATCAAAGGAAATTAGGTTATTTTGGCATGAGTTGTTCATGACAAATTCATCCTTCATTCTTGACTGAAGTATTGTATGTTTATTTAAATGTTCACAAGCATGTTGCTTATTATTTATTCAAAGGCCTTGTCCATTTCAAGCTAATGGCCATTTAATTCCCTGGGTTCTCCTCTTCCTTCTTTTTGAAGATGAGGCTGACATTTGCTCTCCTTCAATTTTCTGAGATTTGGCCAGTCTGGAACAATTCACAGAGACAAATGTAATCATCTCCATTAGCTCCTTCAAACTTTGGGATATGGTAACCCATTTTGCTCTGGGGAGCTTTAATTCACTTAACTTCATAAATTTCCTCTTAATATTTCCATGTCTATCCTAACTGGCATTTCTCTCCTTTTCCCAGTTGTATAACTCTGATCAACCAGGGATTAATTTCCCTTTGGACAAAGGACAGACACAAAATAGGAATTAACAAATTTTACCTTCTCTCCATTCCCTAATCCTGTTTCACCACTGCCCCTTCACTATGGATCTACACAATAAGTCCAGATCTTTACATTTGTTCAGGCACTTGCTGAGCACTACATTGTGCTACAAAATTACTTCTAGCAATTATTGGGGAGGGAGAAGCTGGCAAACATGTGGAAGGGGTCCAAGACAAAGCAGCACTGCTGAGCTAACTAAGAGAATCAAAATAACGCATTCTAGTTGTGTAATTATTGATTTACTCCCCCTCACCTAAGGCACTGAATATGTTGCTTTTCTTAAAATTATATTTCAGCCAAATTATTCCCACACTGTGCCCTTTATGCAAAGGACATTTCCACTGGGTAAATGGAATATCTACCTAATTGCAGTTTCTAAATTTTAGCCCATGAGGTAATCTTAGTGGAGCAAAATCACATGCAAGATAAATGTAATCTATTTTTCAATGAAAATAATCATTTTTAGAATTACTTTTGGCAAGCACCATCCTTTAAAACAGGGGTTCCCAACAGGGGGTGTTCGACGATATTCCAGGGGGTGCGAAAACTTTGGTTTAGAAGTTTCAAAATTATAGTGTATATACATAATTTGTTATTTCGAACTTTTGTAAGGGGTGCGAGAATATATCAGAAGCGTTCTAGGAGTGCAGGGTATAGAAAAGATTGGGAGCCACTGCTTTAAAACATTTCTACTAATGCAGCTTGGGACAGACATTATATGAAAGAAGCTTTCTGTGTGAAGAGAATGCCCTGTTTATTCATTCTTTAAGCATTAAAAGAACCATCAATTATTAAGAAATACTTTTTTCAAAAAAACAAAATTAAGGCTTTTTTAAAAATCTGAATTTAGACTAGCTCAGGTCTACATAATATTATGTGTGCCAATTGTCCTACTAATTTTTAGGCATACTAATAAATTTCATTTCATAAGAAGCCATCTAATTTCTAGCAATTGTCCCTATTTTTGTCTTTTAATTATGTCTTGCCAGAAGATTTTAAATATAAATGAGAATTATTAAATTTTGATTATCTTTTTAGGACTTGGGAAAATGTTATCCTGCAGATATTTTGGACTACAAACTCATAATCCCTCATCATTGATCTTAATGGCTGATTACTATAAACCAGAGTTCCCCAAACTTTTTGCCTTTGTGGATTGGCGAGGGGGGGGAGGAGAGGGGATAGTTCTGCACAAGCAATGGGCGTGTGTTCGCAGCTCCATTTGCATGTAAGGCAGGCATGGACACATGCCGCTTGTGCAAATGGAGCGCGCATGCTCGTCTGCTGCTCATGCAAGAGGGGATGTGCGAGCATGCTTGCCCGCCACTTCTGCAGCCCAGTTCCAATTAACTCAAGGCCTGCTAGTGTCACCCAGATACTTTGAATGGACAAAATTGTCTATTCCTATACATGGAAATTAAAATTTAGAATGAATGTTGTTGATAGCCAATTAATCTTTATTTTTTTCAAATTTGATGGGTGAGCTCTGAAAAGCATGCCTTAGATTAAAATGGATGCTACCAAGATGCACAGCATTTTCCACCCCAGTCAAATCCAAACGAATGGAGAAAATCTAACTGCAAGAACTTTTTCTTAGAAACTATTGAAATGTGTATGAGAAAGAACTTATGTAGCAGAAGAATCTCTAGATCAGAGGTCACCAACCTTTCTCAGTTGGTGGACCAGAGGGAAAGGGAGGGGGAAGCATTTTAAGTACATGCACACACACGCACACAGGGCCACACACACATGTGCAATGCAAATGGGGTGGTGCTAGCGCCCGCGTGATACTTGCTAGCCCTGCCCCATTCTTGCTCGATGCAGTGCCCCGTTTTTGCATCCCGCAGAGCGGCGGCGGCCTGCTTTTGTACCCCACGGTGCAGCAGCATCCCATTTTTGCACCCCGCGGGGCAGCACCCCATTTCTGCACCTCACTGCATGGTGTCATCCCATTTTTGTATCCCATGGTGTGGCGGTGTCTTGGTTTTGCGCCCTGTAGTGTGACTGCAGCCCATTTTTGTGCCCTGAGGCTGAGGCCCTAGTGCGAGTGGGGGGGATGTGAGTGCGAGTGGGGGGGTGTTCCATGGCTCACAAGTTGGGGACCCCTGCTCTAGATGGTGAAAACTTTCCCTCCATTCAGAGGGCACCTGGCATTTGCCCAGCTTTCAGAACTGATTCCTTCATCTTATTTTTTATTTATGGAACATAGTGTACAGAGAAAACTGACTATTATAAGGAGTATGCAACAGTAAGAGATGAACCCCAAATCTAGAAATGAAATAGGGAATCTTCATCTCTGGATCAAAGCGCCAGGTTACTTATGGGGCTGCTTATTTCCAACTGAATCTGCCTACCACAAGAGACCAGATAAGATTAGCACACTCTAGCTCCCTTTAGTGTCTTCACTGGGGGCATATTTTCTCTGTCACACTACCTACCCTCTTGAACACTTCGCAACCTAAGATTTGCTGGCCTTTCATAAGGCCTTGAAGAACTTGCTTATTTCCAGTCTATGATGGTGCAATTAGTTGTTAGTTAACCAGAGTCACAATCTGAAAGGTGGGTGGCCATAAACCCTTAGTAACACACACACACACACACACACACCTTTTGGAGTCCCAGATTGAAGCTGGACCAATGTAGTTCAGTTTCAGTCCAGACTTCATCCTCTACAAGATCTAGTCCAAATCTGTGCTTGGTGCATTTGGCTGCAATAGAGATACTGTTGGAGAACAGGTCCAAATTCTCAAGTAAGGGGGAAAGCTGGGGGGGGGGAGCAGCAGAAAAAGCTGTGGATTTCAAGCAGGCAGTACCACTCTATGATCAATGTTATGAGGTTATAATGTGAGTCTGATTAATGTAGCTGATTTATTCTACTCAATGCTGTTTATTAGCTGTTGGCTTGTTGTGTTAAACTTTTCTGTCCTCAAAAAAAGGGATACTATTACTACAGATTTCAGCAGATTGTGTTTAAAAAATAATTATTAAAGGAATGTCATTTGGAAAGCCTGCACCAAATTAATTGAAAATTGGTAGGCTCAAATTTGCCATAAATGTCTAGTCCACTAGCTAATTTCATTCATCTATCTGAAAAATACAAATTATTATTATTATTAT
>NW_015386953.1:441986-446290 GCF_001527695.2 Protobothrops mucrosquamatus
GAGACCCACTCTGTGGGAGCGTACAGGTCGATGGGAGGTAATCTGCGGCAGGAGGCGGTCTCGAAGGTATCCGGGTCCGATGCCATTTTCATTTTGTAATGCTATACAAAGTACAATTATATCCTGTTCTGGAATTGCAGCTTAGATTGGGCAATCTGTACTTTTATTAAGAAAAAAACAGGTCAAAATTCTAGATTGGGCCATTGAACTAAATCTATCCATAGAATTATTTTTAAATTTCCATTTTTAATCTGAACAGGAGAAAAAATTGCTTTGTAAAACTGAGTACTTTAAAACATCCTTTAATGAGCCTCTTAAAGTTTTCAGGCATGAACATCAGCTCTCACGCACATGCCTAAGATCAGAATGTTAAAGTGCCATGTAGAACATAAGATAATTTTGAATACTGATATTAGATTATTTTATCTTATCTTTATGATTTTTTTACTCAGTGGTGGATGAATTTCATCCAAACCACCATACGGCTCTTTTCATCATTGTGAGCTTTTGGATTTTCCAAGACCTCAACTTCAAAATTTAGTAGCAAAATGATTGTTGTGGTTGCCATTATATGCCTTACTGTTAACAGGAGAACTCCAGATGAATTTAATAATTTATCTCTTCTTTCATCACACTGGTTATAAACATTGGCTCTGGGGCCATTTCCTAAAATGTACCAAAATGGACCAAAAGTCCGAACAAAAAGAAGTTACTGAAATTTTGTGTGTGTGTGTGTGTGTGTGTATGTATGTGTGTGTGTGTGTGTGTGTGTATTTCATTAGAGAATGGACATCATTGGACAAATTCAAAGATGCCACAGTTTTCACAATAAAAATTTGGGCAATCTTTTCCTAGTTTCATGTTTGCTAGCTGTGGGATTTTATTTATATATCATAACTCTTCTCCCTGCTGGATTTTCTCTGTAGCTTGAAGAACAAATAAACTAATAAAGATTGATGTTGAACTTAGATCCACCTTTTGATAAGCCATTCTTAAAGTGGCTTCTTGAGAGTCTAATTTGACAGAGGCAGGGTACAAAACGACTCTTTTGTTTCCGTTTGTCATGTTGCAGCTTTGAAGATGTGAAACCTTCAAATAAAAACTGCATCTAAACCAAGGCTAAGGATCAAGCTTCGTTTATTAATATTGCCCCATGCTTTTTTCCAAATCTCTTAAATTCTATATAATTACATACTTTGCTCATGCACGGCTAACAATTTTATCTCAAATTCTCGTAGGTGTGGATATATAGTAAACGCACCAATTTAAAAATAGGGCTTTTGTGTTATTGCCAATGGTGATAGTAGGGTGGAAAAAATAAATATTTACAGAAGTCCCAGTAATCACAATTTGCAGTTTCAATTGCAATATAGTACATCTTCTTATCTAAACATTTTTTGCAGGCAGCTTCCCTATCTTGTAATGGAAGCAGTGGTGGGATTCAGCCAGTTTGCACCACTTCAGCAGAACCGGTAGTTATTTTTTTGTTGCCCAGACCCAGAATGGACTTCCAGAAGCAGCATCCATACAGAGAACCGGTTGTTCATATATTTGAATCCCACCACTGAATGGAAGCAATGTCTGGCATTCTTTCCAATGTGTGCCTCAGCTATAGTCTTCACAGTGTTCCACATATAGAGGGAGGGAGGAAGGAAGGAAGAAGGAAGATGACTTTGATATTGTTAGAGCAATATCAGATGAGGCATTAACTGTGTGAATAAAATTGGCTGCATTTTTTCATGATAAAAATATCACAACAGGGATGTCATTAGAATTAGGGCTATGCAAAAATTCAGTTTAGAGATTCATTTTGTTGGTGATTTGATTGAACCTCCTAATTAAATTTCAGAATTAAATTTCAATTCAATTTGTTGAATCACATGAAATGACTCAGAATTGAATTGGATGATTTGGATGCTTCTCTACATGTGCATAAATGTTTTTTTTCCAAATTGATTCAGAAATCTGAACTCAATCGGATTCAATAATTTAGTTCAAGTAACTGCACTCAATTAGATACTTTTCTGAATGGGTTTCAAACTGGATTTTGAACACATGAAATTGGGAAGGATACATTATTTTTTTCTTGCTGCAGTCCTAACAAAAAATCTTTTGTTGCATTTCATGGTTAGATACTAGTAGTGCCTGGAAGTAAAATTATACGAAGTGGGGAAAAAAGTTCTTCTTTACTGCCCAATATTCTGAGACTGCTCAGAATCCCCTTTGTCTATTTACAACATAACAAATATACTTTATGTGTTAGCTAGTTATGATCCCCTGTCTATTTAGTACCGTGGATATTTGAATTTAAGATCATGTTCTAGAAATATAGACAGTATTGGAAAATGGCTGCCAGGCACAGAGGGACTTGTGTGTGTGCGTGCATGCGTGTGTGTAAAACTTCTGCTAAAGCAGGGATGTCAAACTGCCGGCCCGTGGGCTGGTTGCATCATGTGGAGGCTGCACCCACCCCAGCTCTGGCAATGCAAAAAAGTCGTGATATGTTGCGACATGTCATGTGACTTGGCGAGTTTGACACCCGTGTGCTAAAAGTAAGGCAGCAAACCTACCATATTGATGTTCAGCACCACACTGGGACATTGGCTGGGCCAAATTTCACCTAAGCTTGTTCGTGTCCAATTGCAACTGCTTGCAACCAGGAAATATAACAGAATAACAGAGTTGGAAGGGACCTTGGAGGTCTTCTAATCCAACCCCCTGCTCAAGCAGGAAAGCCTATAATATTTCAGACAAATGGTTGTCTACTCTGTTCTTAAAAATCTCCAGTTGGAAACAACTCCAAAACTGTGGAGATTTTGGATTTTCTGGAGGCAACTTTTCTACTAATTGTTCTAACTGTCCTTGCACTCAGATATTCTAATAGCAGCAGAGCACTTCATCCACATGTTCCACTTCATAAAGTCCTCCTTGGCCTACATAATAATTGGATGGCCAAATCTCTTGCTCATTTTCAAGAATCTTATACTGCACTGACAGCAACTGCGTGTGAACAATGAATAATTCCACGTACAAGTGGAGGCATGACCTTAACAGTGTGGCCTGTTCACATTACTCCAGATATTAATTTGAAAATATCGTTATTTGCTTTATTGGTTGGTATTAAAAAGTCAAATGGCTGACATTCTACCTTTTCAATATCCCTGGCATTTAATCTACTGCTATGCAGTTAAGGAGCTATGGCATTAAATAAGAAAGGGTAATTAGCCCATTTACTATTGCAAACTGCCATTGGTATAGTAGATTATCAGGACTATTTTGCTCCATGTCTTCCCTTCCATTTGAGGACATTGTTGTATGTGAAGGCCAATATCTTTGGGAGAGATATCCTGATGCCTGGGTTGGACTATTTTCATTTAGACTATAGGTAGGAATTCTTAATGATTTTGCTTAAATTTCCATTAAGAGATAAACTTTTCTGAAGCTTGGAACTGCACTTGATTTCAGACATGGACCAGAATACAATTACTATTCCACTTCTGAACGTCTCTGAGTTTTGCAGTGTATTTTTCTCTCCATTATGTTTTTTCTGCTATGAGTGAAAAATAGCTAAAAATACAGATGCATCTATCTGATACAAACACAATTCACATCTTTATCTTTTTAGAATGCATCGATTCTAGCTAGAGTACAGCTGTCAAGTAAAAATTCATGCTCTAGAATGATTAGCAAGGAGATATACAGGTAGTCTTGACTTACAACCTTTCATTTAACACTAATGGATTTACTTAATAAATGCTGTAAAAAAATGATCATAAAATCAGATCTGATGATACAATGACTCAATTTAAGACAGCACTGACTTAATACAGTAATTCCAATCCCAAATATGGCTGCAAAGTAAGGATTGCTGTACTGCTAGTTGTTGCAATTATTCTGTCTCTGCATTCTAATTAAAAGAAAAAAGACACATTAATTCTACCCCCTCTAGCCCGAAAATGGCTAGAGGGGGAGCTCGGAAAGCCCCCCGAGGGTTCGGAGACCCCCCATGTGGATTCCTCCCCCGGTAAGCCCCCCGGACTGGATACGGGACGCATGGGGACGCGGGGGCGCCGGGGACGTGGAGCCGACTTGGTTACCGTTTTTTCGGCCTTTTCGGCTTTTCCGGCTCTCCCGGCTTTCCCGGCCTTCCGTCCTCGGCGGCCCTGTTGGTGGTTTGCGGGCGGCTTTTCCAACGACCCCCAGGGCAGACTGCTCGGCCCAAACCACTCGGCCCAGACCACTCGGCCGCAGAGATACTTGTGGGGGAGGCGGCGGCCTCGGCGGCCTGGGCGGCCCGGATGGCT